>NC_088303.1:36831737-37008175 GCF_032854445.1 Liolophura sinensis
TATGTACGTAAGAACAATGTAAAAATGAAGGTGTACATTTAGGTGTCAGGTGTGTTTTGTGTACAGGTGTACTGACATGTCTCTTTACCACAGGTGTATACTGTGAAACAGCTTGGAGTGTGTGCGCCTCACAACCATGTCAAAATGAAGTTGTATATGTCTGTCAGGTGTGTGTTGTGTACAGGTATGCTGACTTCTCTCTTTACCTCTGGTGTATACTGTGAGATAGCCTGGAGTGTGTGTGCCTCACAACCATGTCAGAATGATGGTGTATATCAGGTGTGTTTTGTGTACAGGTGTACTTGACTTCTCTCTTTACCACAGGTGTATACTGTGAGACAGCCTGGAGTGTGTGTACCTCAGAACCATGTCAAAATGATGGTGTATGTCAGGTGTGGCCACAGGGAAGATTTACTTGCCTCTGTGAGCCAGGATTTCTGGGTAAGTTTACTAGTATGGTTTGATTGAAGGCCTTATATTGTATGTTGAAATGTTTTCCTTGCATGATTTACATTTAAACTAACAGCACTTTGGTGGCATGGATTGGCCCTGCCACAAGAGGACACAGTATATATACACACATCTAATGACTCCTCGTCGTCATATGAGTGAACAATTGCACAACGTAAAACTCAAAACATACAGGGGGCCTCCGTGGCTCAGTTGGTTAGCGTGCTAGCGCAGCGTGATGACCTAGCAGTCTCTCACCAATGGGGCCGCGGTAAGTTCAAGTCCATTTCATGCTGGCTTCCTCTTCGGCCGTACGTGGGAAGGTCTGACAGCAACCTGCAGATGGTTGTGGGTTTCCCCTGGGCTTTGCCCTTTTTTTCACCCACCATAATGCTGGCCGCCGACATATAAGTGAAATATTCTTGGGTAAAACACCAATCAAATAAATAAATCCAAACATACATAGATACATACATTATTCTGACTCATAAAAATTAGGCTGGAGATTAGCAACATAGTAAGCCTGTAGTCAGCATTCTAAGATGGTAGGTGGGTGGTTGGGGTGGGTGGTTGTGTTTGGGGAAATGGGGTGGAGAACAGGGAATCATACTACATTTAGTTAAGACAAGTGAAACAACTATCCCAGTCAATGAGACCCTCAGAAATGTTCTAATAATCTATAAATCTAACAGTCAATCAACATTTTCATTATACATTGATCTGATTTTATTTCCCAAGGCAAGCTGTGTGACATAGAAATTGACGAGTGTAACAGTCAGCCTTGTCTCCATGGAGCCACCTGCTTTGACAGGGTGAATGGATACAGGTGTCAGTGTCCAGCTGGTTACAAGGGAGATAACTGCCAGACTGGTAAGTTATATGATTTACACAAATTTGGGTTTTTGCTTCATGCAAGTGATTCAGCTCATGTAGAATAAGAGAGATAGGTGATTCGAGCACACATGGCCAGGATTTCTTTGCTGTGGGTTAAACAAATCTTCATCCTCAAAAATAACAAAAATGAAATCTTTTCTGTTTTGACCTATGAGATGGATTATTCTCCTGGAGGAATGGCCAACCTTCATAGCCAAATTCATGAGGCTATGATCAAGCAGTCACACACAATTCAGCAAATTCATTCACTGAGTTCAGGTCACTGAGTAGCCTGGTTGCAAAACAACTGAATTATATATAAGTATATTACATTAATAGATATTATAGTACTTATCTTCCATTGTGTGTTGGGGCAAACCTGTTGGGGTTTGAACCAATAACATGACTTAAACCTGAAGCAAAACCACTAGACCAAGTGAAATTCCCATTTACTCTGTTACAGATAGCCAATACATTGTACCCTGTCTGTGCAGTTTTAAGTTAGTTGAAGACCACTTGTCTTCCACCATTGTAGCATGGAAATCTGTACATCACATATGAAACAAGTTGGTCAATGATTTTCCAAAGGCTGGATATGTACCCCATGTACTCCAGTTTCCTACATACATAAAACTGTCATCAGTGTTATAAGATAAATGCGCTGACTCACTGTTATCATCAGGCCTTTGACCAGTGCTGCATTTCCTGTCATGACTGAGGTTTTGTTAAGTTTCCCTAAACTTACAAACCTAACCAGCAATATTTAAGTGAAGAAGTCCTGAGTATGACATTAAACATGAATCGGTTAGTCGTTACTATTATCATACCTGTTTGTAGTGGTTTCCCCTGACTTTGACCTTGTATTCAGCGACTCTGACCCCCTACAACATGTCACCTTACACCAAGGACTAACAGGATTCCCCGAACTGCATCAGTTTACCATTAGCTTCTGGCTCAGAACAACTGATGCCAGGAACTTTGGCACCATCTTGTCATATATGGCTTACACTCAAGAGGAGGGATCCCAGTTGGTGACAGAAGAGGAGGGCCATGATAAGGTGCCTGGTGTTGTGTCGACCCTCAGACTGCTGGATTATGGCAGGCTTAAGGTTGGTGTTTGTAGTATACATGTGCTATAGACGTACATGTACAGTGATTTGATTTCAATTGATAATAATAAAAAAGTAACTCGTCTCCAATGATAGAAATTACATTAGTTTTTGATCCTTCTGTCACAATATTTATCAAGTGAACAGTAATTCTGTTTGTAATACACATAATATAAGTAGCATACATTATAGAATGTGTCAATACTGGCAGCCAGTCATTTGTAGTTTTACTCATAACCATAAAATACTGACAGCATCACAAAAAACTGATGGAAAGAATATATGTGCAGTATAGAAATGACATCACAACATAGAAACTGCTATGGAACATTGTCATGTATTGTTTTAAATTGTGAAGGACTGTCCACGTAAGAGGAGATTTGGGTAACTGCTAAATGCAGTTCCTGTATTGTGTTCACTAAAGAAAGACAAACAAATAAAATAAATGTATCAGATGACAAGAAACTGTCACATATACACTTGTTCAGGCATATGTAGGTATTTGGAAATGTTAATGAGATGCAAAATCGATTCAGATGAGACAAATTACCATCATTTTTGAGGAGTAAAGTACAATGCACAGGAAATTCTTAAGTTTATTTAATTCCTGTTTTAAGGGCAGAATAAATTTTCTTCATATGTTGGAGGAGGCAATCAATAAGAATAAATCCTTGAAAATCATGTAATTTGTGGAAAATGTGGACTATTATGACAGTTTTTCCTGTTGAAGACATATTGACGTTACGAGAAAGCCTTGAAAAATGGGAAAATCATCATAACATCGAGATCAGACAAAATAAAAAGGTGGATTTTCATTCTTACTTTTATTCCACTTTTGATTTTTTTAAAGCTTGTCTGTAAAACTCAAAATGTAATTGATGAGGTCGAATTGCATAAACTGTAGAGGTATTATTAGTATTTTATATATTACATTATACAACGGGGTGATTAGTTGGGAAAAAATTCCACATATGAATTATACGGGATTTATGCTAATTTTCTTTTCTGTAACTCTTACAGTTGGAAGTGAATGGAGCACAGGCAGACACTGGGATCAGACTGACCACAGGGATGTGGACATTGGTCAGTGTTAACTGGGAGAACACTGCTGGACAGTGGTCACTCCACCTGAATCATTCATTGGTTGTTTCAGACAGAGGCTTAGCAACTGGTACGGTTATTGCAGGGGAAGGTTATCTCGTCATAGGTGAGACATATTATTCAAGTTTGAATATGTAGGTTGCTGTCTATCAGATGGACTTGTTCCACTCCCTGCTCCAATTTTTATAAAAGGAAAAAATAGAATCAATAGCTAACAGCTTTAAGGCAAGGAAAAAGTGGGAGGCTATTATTTATGAATGAAATTCTGCCTTCCAGAAAAACCGCAAAATGTAATAAGTGTCTCATTTTAAGTTAACTTAAAAACATTAAGCCCAGCTGGGTAACCATTCTCCTGAATTTTCCTTCTGCATGTACAGACATTTAAATAGTTGATAAGCCCTTCTTACTAATGATATCTCTTTCTGTTACTTAACACCCTGTATAATATTCTTTGCATAAAATCTGTTTCAGGGCAAAACCAGGAAACTATTGGTGGAGCTTTCAATCAAAGGGAAGCTTTCATTGGTGAATTGAGCCAGATGAATATTTATGACTTTGTACTGGACAGTGACCTGAGTGAAGCAACAGCCAATCAAGAACATTGTACCTCTGAGTCTTATGGAAATGTTCTTGGATGGACACACTTTTTGAATGGAGTATCCAGTCATGTTACAATTAGGAATCATTCTGCCTGCCTTGGTAATTCAATTTTAATAAAACACTGGTAACTTGCACTCAGTTTTTGAAACCTGGACATGTACATCCCAAAATGTGCATTTTTAGGGGCAAATAAAGGTCACTAAGTCATACTTTTGCTACCTGAAACATATATTTTCCCAGTAGGCATCTTCCTATAGCCAGTTTCCTAAAAAGACAGACCTCAGTACACCTTTCTTACATCAGTAAAACCCTTTATATCGGGCTAAATGAGTAGTGCAGTTTTTAATAACTTTAAAATTTAATATACTTTCCTCTTCATAATAGTAGATAAAGTGTTTTTGGAGAAATAATAGTTTTATTGGTTTGTTTTCCCAGATGTTAATGAGTGTTTGTTTCCTGAGACCTTCCCCTGTGGCCCACGAAGACAGTGCCAGGATTTCATTGGTGGATACAACTGTGAGCAGTGTATCTATGGTTACCATGGGTCAGATTGTGATCAAACAATCAATGAGTGCATACCATCCCCATGTTTGCATGGAGCCTCTTGTGTAGATGGACCTGATATCTATGACTTTATATGTACCTGCACTAATGGATTCACAGGTGCGTGTCAAAAGTAGATTTCTGTAATTAATTATATTTTTGAGTGAGCGAATCATTTCCAAGCATGTGTAGTTTGAAATGATGGGTTTATATTTATGAAAGCTTTATAGTTGGAACAGTTGGTATTTTTGTATTGACATCAGTGTATTGATACATATATGAGTATGTTGATTTTTCACCCCACAAGATTTACACATGCTGCAACTGATTGATCCTTTAAAACAAATAAGGTGGCTGGAGGATGTGTCAGGTACACAGAGAAAGGTACGGTTTTTTTTCAAGTTACACAATGTATGTACCAGCTATTTTGTTTCAATGGATGCTCCTTAAAATGTCAGCCAAACTTAAGGCCCATGTGGTACATGTAGTCTGTATATAATAGAGAATAGTTTTTGTATTTTTTAATTAAGCATACCTTTATGTTTTATAATTTGATTTTCAGGAGCTTTATGTGGACAAACGGTTGACTCTTGTAAGTCTCAACCTTGCTTGAACAATGGTACTTGCCATCCTAATGGTAGCAGTTATTGGTGTGAGTGTGTGGGAGAGACCAGCGGCTCCAGATGTGAGGATGTGACGGGGCCCTGTGAGGGCAGGCCATGTATGAACGGGGGTCTGTGTTTGTGGGAGGGGGGCCAGGCTATGTGCGTGTGCCCCAAAGGGTTTAGTGGGGACTGGTGTGAGCTGGAGACAACTGCCTGCTCTCCATCTCTGTGTCACAATGGGGGCACCTGCCTGGTGAGGGAGGAAGGACATGTCTGTAGCTGCCCGCCACACTACACAGGCCAGTCCTGTGACGTGCAGTACTCCCCCAGCTGCGAGCTGTCCCCCTGCCTTAACAATGGCACCTGTGTCCCTTCCATGAACAGCATCCGTGGGTTCATGTGTGTGTGCTCCAAGGACAATCCACATGTCACTTGGGACGCCTTTTGTGACTTTAGCAACCCATGCCAGTCCAATCCCTGTGGCAGGTCTGGCGTCTGCGTTCACTTCGCTAACAACAGCTTCCAGTGCTCCTGTTCCCCCAAATTTACCGGAAGGCTATGTGATGTCAGGGTAATCGGTAATACCACACCCCAAGGTGGGAACATGACATCTGACCCCAGACTTACCACATCAGGTATAGTAATATGTACATCTATAATTATAGTATAAATAGCATTCCAAAACATGATGCATTTGGATGCAGCTTTGGAACGTTTGGAGACAATGTCAAATGAGATTTTATAGGAAATTGAATGAAAGAATGATAATGGCTTACATGCACATGTATGGGATGCCTTGTCATGAAATGTTTAGGATTATGTTTCACCAAAAGATATCCAAAACTTATCATGAAAATCACAGAGTATGTACATCAAGAGATATAAGTCTGTACTCCTGTTATACATACACGTAGTAGCGTTTGAGGATACAGCATATGTCAAGCATGCTTTTTTTTTTATAACTAAGGCATTGCCTATGTTCAAAAACACATTTTAAAATAGCACATTTATGCTTTGCTCTGTTTTTTTTTTTTTTACTTCTCAAACTATCAGTGTGATTGTTGTCCTGATTTGCCTGTGTATTCTCACAAGCTTTTACCCCTTCCCAGGGGCCTACATGGCTGAGGTTGTTAGCAGGCCAGCACAGCGCAGTGATCCAGCAGCCTCTCTCCAATGCAGTCATTGCGAGTTCAAGTCTAATTCATTCTGTTTTCCTCTTCGGCCATACGACTGATCCCGATAGCACAGTTGGATAAGTGTCCGCTTCAGGAGGCGATAGATCCAGCGTCAGTCCTGGGTTCTTCAGGAGGCGATAGATCCAGCGTCAGTCCTGGGTTGGGTCAGACCTTAAAAAAGAAAGTTGTAACTTCCTCGCTTCTCAGTTAGAATTAAGGGGATAGTGCAACAACTGGTTGATGCATATCAGTATAATGGCTTGAGCAGGGCAGCTTACTTGCCTTCGGTAAGTCATCGCAGTGAAGCAGCACTGTCGTCCAACAAGGAGGCACATTACTTGCACTCTAAGGACTCCTTCATTATCATATGACTGAAAAATTGTTAAATACAACAGTAAACCCCAAGCACTCACTCTTTGGGCACTGTTTGACGTGGTAAGGTGTGTCAGCAGCCTGCGGATAGTGATGGGTTCGCCCTCCCTCATAATGCTGGCCGCCATGTTATAAGTGAAATATTTTTGAGTACAGGGTAAAACACCAACCAAATGAAATAAATAGATTTCCCCCTCCCTTAACACAGGATCAGGCATCTGTGCTGAGGTCACCTGTTATAATGGAGGCAGTTGTTTTGAGCTGAATGCCGGGTTTGTGTGTCAGTGTACGGAGGGCTACAAGGGCAAATACTGCACGGAGGAGAGAGAAAAAGGTACAGCCTCTGTCAAAGTTAAGAGTTTTCAAACTTACGTCTTATAATATTTATTTATTTATTTATTGCATTGATGTTGAATGAGATGCTCATAAATTGTTCACTTGATGATGGCAGTGAGGTTTACAGGTGGCCACCATTTACCTGCAGATACCAGATAGTGAGCAAAGGCTTTATTCATCTGAGCCAGGGATGGCCACCTTCAGTAAACAATATTCATAATTATGAAATTAATGCATTGGAAATGCCTTCCTTTGTCATCTGCAGATTTTCATAAAGTGGGACCAAAAAATGTTAATACTGAAGTAACCAGCATGAGCACAACTGTAATATGACTTTACAGTGTTGAGGTCATTAATGTACTGAACAGGGCACTTATTGGCTAAGCAGTCCAGAATGCTCATTGGCCAAGCAGTCCAGAATGCTCATTGGCCAAGCAGTCCAGAATGCTCATTGGCCAAGCAGTCCAGAATGCTCATTGGCCAAACAGTCCAGAATGCTCATTGGCCAAGCAGTCCAGAATGCTCATTGGCCAAGCAGTCCAGAATGCTCATTGGCCAAACAGTCCAGAATGCTCATTGGCCAAGCAGCCCAGAATGCTTCATGTTGGATTAATAGCCCATAACCATTGAGTTTACATTTCAGTCTGTGCATGTAACTCTCAACAGCATGGTTTTGGCCTTTAATCAGGATAAAGTATTCATGAAATACGACACTAATGGAATGAATTCGTGCATATTTGTAACCTTGGTATTTGATCATGAAAGTACCATTATTTGAGAATTGTGTGTAATTTAGACCTGAGCAAGCCAGGTGTATTGTATATAGGCTTTAATAGTTCTCTTCATCTGCTCTCACTGTAATGTGTTCTACATTACTGATCAATGCCTGGTTTAGGTCATTAATAATTTTCAGGCAAAAATTTAATATGAACTCTGGTTTCATTAGCCCTTGTCTTGATTCATCTGTCCTCTGTCTGTTTTCCACCATCTTCTGTCTGGTTCCCCCATCGTCTGTCCATTTTCCCACATCATCTGTCCAGTTTGCGACGTCCACCTCCTCTTTCCCTCATCCGATAACTGGTTTCCTCCATCCATACCAGGTTTCTGCTGCCCCCTGCGTGGTTTCCACCATCCTCTGTCAGGCTTCCCCAACGTCTGCCTGTTTTTCCCCATCCTCTGCCTGGTGTCCCCATTCTGTACCTGGTTTCCAGCATCCTCTACCTGGTTTCCCGCATCCTCTAGTTGTCTGGTTTCCCATGGTTCTCTGTCTAAATTCCTGCACCCTTAAGGCCGACCACTATCATTTAAGTGAAATACCAATGAAACCAAAGATATCAACTAACTAAATGCTGTTTTTTCCTGGCCTCAGAATTCCATGTGTATGTGGTCACTGTCAGGGTCCTTACTGATTCACCAGACCAGTACACCAGCAATAGGAAAAGCTTTGAGAAGAGCTTTGTCAAAGAGGTAAACAGTTGCTTTGATATTGAATGAACATAAATTACCTGGTTTATTGTGCGATGACTTCATACTGTGCATGCATGTCAAGGTTTCCTTTCAAACTGTTAAATTAAGAATTGAGAATTGTTCAGTTGTGCAGTGAAGAAAAAAAAATGAAATTTTCACAATTTTTGTACCATGTTAAACATTTCTAAGGGAGATGGCTGTGGCCAAATGGTAAAGGTGATTGCCTTTCAGTTGATAGGACATGATTCTCCACACTCAATTTTTATGTGCAGTCATAAAAATGACCACTCAAATAAGTAAATCAATTACCAGTAATCATTCCTGAGGGCTCTAGTGCCATTCACATGCTTGGATTTGTTTTAACGGGACAACATGAAGATCATATTGGCCCAAGGTATTTGAATATTTACACACATGCATGTATTCTGGAATGATGACTCTGAGATGATGACTTTACATGTGTGCAAATGGTGTATCTGTGGCTCATGTGTTGGCAGGTATTGTCTCTGTTCACCCATAAACCGGTGGAAGGGAGACTAGATGCCCGCCTGTTGGACCTCAGGTAGGAATATATTACCTTGATGTATCACATTACTCTGTTTGAGATGTCTGACTGATTCTTTGGCCTAATGGTTAGAACATCTGCCTCAAAATCAGGCTGCGGATGGTCGTGGGTTTCCCCCGGGTTCTGCCCGGTTTCCACCCACCATAATGCTGGCCGCCGTCGTATAAGTGAAATATTCTTGAGTACGGCGTAAAACAACAATCAAAAAAAAAAAAAAAAAAAAAAAAAAATCAAAATCAGGATACCCAGCTTCTGTCAAACCAAAGACTTAAAAACTGACACCTGTTAATACCTCACAGTCATTTTTAATATAAATGTGATATTGAGACATTTCATGACATTTATTAATGTTCAGCAAATTAAATTTCAGTTTATATTTCTTTTTGTTACCGCTGTATTGGTTTGAAATTAACATCTGCAAACACTTCAAATTCTCATTTCTGATAAAATCTCTCCATGAACCTCCTTTATTTCATTAGTGCTAAAATCTGTCCATCAGCCTCCCTCATTTCATGTACTAAAATCTTATGAGTCAGTGCTATAGTCTGTACATGAGCCTCTTTCATTTCAAGAGTGCTAAAATCACTGTTTGAGCCTCCTTCACTTTATAAGTGCTGAAGTCTGTTCATAAGCCTGCTTCATGTCACGCTAAAATCTTTTCATGAGCATCCTTCATTTCATGTGTGTATGCTAAAATTTGTTCATTAGCCTCCTTCATTTTGTGAATGCTGTAATCTGTTCATGAGCCTCCTTCATTTTGTGAATGCTGTAATCTGTTCATGAGCCTCCTTCATTTTGTGAATGCTGTAATCAGTTCATGAGCCTCCTTCATTTTGTGAATGCTGTAATCTGTTCATGAGCCTCCTTCATTTTGTGAATGCTGTAATCTGTTCATGAGCCTCCTTCATTTTGTGAATGCTGTAATCTGTTCATGAGCCTCCTTCATTTTGTGAATGCTGTAATCTGTTCATGAGCCTCCTTCATTTTGTGAATACTGTAATCAGTTCATGAGCCTCCTTCATTTTGTGAATGCTGTAATCAGTTCATGAGCCTCCTTCATTTTGTGGGTGCAGTAATCTGTTCATGAGCCTCCTTCATTTTGTGAATGCTGTAATCAGTTCATGAGCCTCCTTCATTTTGTGGATGCTGTAATCAGTTCATGAGCCTCCTTCATTTTGTGAATGCTGTAATCTGTTCATGAGCCTCCTTCATTTTGTGAATGCTGTAATCTGTTCATGAGCCTCCTTCATTTTGTGAATGCTGTAATCTGTTCATGAGCCTCCTTCATTTTGTGGATGCTGTAATCAGTTCATGAGCCTCCTTCATTTTGTGGATGTTGTAATCTGTTCATGAGCCTCCTTCATTTTGTGAATGCTGTAATCAGTTCATGAGCCTCCTTCATTTTGTGGATGCTGTAATCAGTTCATGAGCCTCCTTCATTTTGTGAATGCTGTAATCTGTTCATGAGCCTCCTTCATTTTGTGGATGCTGTAATCTGTTCATGAGCCTCCTTCATTTTGTGAATGCTGTAATCTTTTCATAAGCACCCTTTATTTCATGAGTTCCAGAATCAGTTCCTGAGTAAGCTTCATGTCACAAGTATGATTATTGATTAGCTTGATTAACTCCTTAACAGAACGGCAGAGAGAGGATTGGATATAGACTTTGAGCTGGTCACTGAGTGGTACAAAGACAGCCCGGCCACTCCCAACCTCCTCACAACGGACAAGATACTGAGCAGTTTGAAGAACACAGTGACACAGGGAAACTTAGGAGCTTATGTTTTGTCTAGAGAAAAGTTTCACTTTGAGGAGGTGTTCAGTAAGTTTGATAGTACATGAAGCATGGCTGGGTACATACATGTATACATGACTCAATAGTAGATGTGTCTGTGGTACAGTCTGGGTTTACTTCAGCGGTATCTCAGGTGTATAAGTGTGCTTCTATGCAGTGTTTAAGATGTCTGGGTAGTGTGCGTGGTGCAGATGGGGTTTACCTCAGGTGCATCTCTGGTGTACCTTTGTGCTTCTAGGCCCTGTTTAGAAAGTGTCTGGGGTGTGTCATTAGTACAGCTGTGGTTTAACTTGGGTGTGTCTGTGGTGTGCCTGTGTACTTGTGGGCTGTGTTTAGGATGTGTCTGTGGTGTGTCAGTGGTATGGCTGAGGTTTACCTCAGGTGTGTCTGTGGTGTGCCTGTGTACTTCTAGGTTGTGTTTAGGATGTGCCTGTGGTGTGTCAGTGGTATGGTTGGGGTTTACCTCAGGTGTGTCTGTGGTGTGCCTGTGTACTTGTAGGCTGTGTTCAGGATGTGTCTGTGGTGTGTCAGTGGTATGGTTGCGGTTTATCTGGGGTGTGTCTGTGGTGTGCCTGTGTACTTGTGGGCTGTGTTCAGGATGTGTCTGTGGTGTGTCAGTGGTATGGTTGGGGTTTATCTGGGGTGTGTCTGTGGTGTGCCTGTGTACTTGTAGGTTGTGTTTAGGATGTGTCTGTGGTGTGTCAGTGGTATGGCTGGGGTTTACCTTGGGTGTGTCTGTGGTGTGCCTGTGTACTTGTAGGCTGTGTTTAGGATGTGTCTGTGGTGTGTCGGTGGTATGGCTGGGGTTTACCTCAGGTGTGTCTGTGGTGTGCCTGTTGGCTTACTCTCCAGCCACTCTGGTTTCCACCACCCGTGAAACTTAACACCATCGTATAACTGAAAAAAATTCTTGAGTATTGCATTTAACAATTAACTAAATGAATAAATAAATTAAAGTGGAGTAATCTTGAACTCTGCATATTAAATCTGATTTATTAAATACTGATTCACAAAATAAAACACTTTAGATGTGTACTTTCATGAGAAATTTGAGTCTTTAATCAGAGGGTCATATGTTTTTGTATGTACTTTGTTGCAGGTAAGGCTAAGCAATCACTGACAATCTACCTGTCCACTGGTGTGGCAGCTGGTGTGGTTGTGGCCTTGACCTTGCTCATCTGGCTAGGCTGTAAGATAAGGAGGAACAGGAGAATTCCACCAAGGTGAGGGCTGTGGCCAGGTAGCATTCTATGCTACATTTTGTGTATATATAGCTCATATTCTAGTGCTGAAAAATCAGGCACCAAATCGCCAGCAATACATGTCAACAGTCTAGACCATTCAGCCAACAGGGCCTCCCATAATTTTGGGAAGTAGCTGACTAGTAAACTTCACGGCTCATTGTCACGATAAGAAAGAAAAAGAAAAAATGGGGGACATGGTATAATTTGCAGTTTAATTTACATAAAAGAATATTTCATTTATGTCCATCTCAACACCTTGCCACTGGGAGTATGGACTATAAAACCAACCTTGCAATTTTCATGTTCTTTTCCTTTAAGCTACTACTGCCAGCACTGGCAGTGTTTCCTCCACCAAAACCGACTAAAATGATTATGTATTTTAAGAAGATGTCACAGGTTTTATCATTTTAAAGAAATATGCATTGAGTTTCATTTATTAAAGAATATCAGTGGATTTGTCACCTAGGCATTTAGGATTGGTTAAATCAATCAATTTTTAATAATCATTTATTTGTGTATTGTACAAAAGGGGTAATTTGAGGTTCCATAAGTTTTTACCTTTAAATATCACATCTTAAATTGATTTTACCTTTAAATATTCACACCTTTAATTGAAAAATGATTTGGCTCAGCAGATAAATGTAGCATTTTAAAGGTGGCACTGTATTTCACCTTAAAACATAGCATTTTGAGGAGACAAATTTTGGTGACTCCTCATTAATTCTTAGAGTTCTTTGTGAAATTTGATTAATCAGAAAAACTTAATAGTTTACACCTCAAACTTAAGGTGAAATATAGTTGTTTCAGCAAAATGAGAAATGTATTAAATAGGTACACGTACATGTAGCTGTGTGCATTGCTCATGACCAGAATTTTGCTGGTGTGGAACAAACAAACCCTCTACAGAGATTAAACCTAGAAAACATTGTAACTCTCATCAGACAAACTGATATTCAGCACAATTGGTGCATTTTATAGTGAATTTAAAGTTTCCAGTCAAAACTAGAAAAACATACATAATAACAGAACTGAGCAGAATCCAGGGACTGAGTCCACACTTGTAAACATTGTCACCATGCTAGGAGCTGAAAGTTTAAATTTTGACACATTTGACTGAAGGTAACTTTGGTGAGATGGCCAAACTTATGATTTCTAGAACAACAAAACAACCTGTAAAATTATATATTAGATGTTGTTCTAATGTTATATATGACTTTATGGAATCGTTCCTTGGGGTGTCTGCAGTGTAATTTTGCATCATAGGCATAAATTGTCAGGTGTTCTATTGTGTGACCCTTTCTGTACATGTGTACTGAGGCACACTTAAAACTGCCATCTGACTTGTACACACACCTTAATCATCACCCCTGCTTTCAGTAGACCCCCACCTGCATTTTCTACGGATTCCTACCCTTACAACCCTTGTTATCGCCCCTCGTGAGTACCCAGTTACTTGACCTATCATACCCATCACTTTCCTGTCCTCTTAACACTTTGTTCACTCACAGGTATCTGTCATAGGTTATGTTTTGTGCTGTTACTGTTCACTCCAAAGTTTACCTTTGATTGAGGGTTGTTTCCCCAAAATAGGGTTTCTGCTGAACATCTCCATATGCCTTATAGAGGTGCTCTCTCTTTTTTTCTGGTTGGAAATGAATCTATATAGCTTAGCCATTAGCCTTTCTTAGGTACACCTCTTTTTCCAATAACAATACAGAATAGATGCAAATTAAAAATGTTAATTGCCTTTTGCATATTTGTACCTGATATTAAAATGTACATGTATCTGTATGTCTACAATTATTCTGTAATATAAGAATTGGTAAATTAATTATATGTATATGTGTTTTTTTTTTTACATACACAGTGACTTAAAAGCATTATTTAGATGAAATTTTAGGTCTGTTTGATCTAAATTTTTCCTACTTTATGTCTTTTTTTGGCCCATTCTGTGAAATATGAGAGAAAAAAAAATTGTGCCAAAATAAAAAAAAAAACATACAATCTTTTTTAACAGCTTACATGTACAACGGTAAACAGTTATCATATTCTGTGTTTATCCTGAAGTGTCAGTATTTTTTACAGTATTCTGAACAACACCCACGAGATGGTCATCTTGAATCCAATAGGTAACCCTGCCTATCAGAGTGAGTCAGACGTGAGAGCCCCTAACCAGTCACGCCCTTGCATCGGTGATGGTAAGTCCAAAATTCTATGGTCAGTGCTACCTATCATGAGTCAGACCTGTGTCCCTAACCAGCCACATCCATCTGTAGATGATGGTAAGTTCAAAATCCTACAGTCAATACTGCCTGTCATGAGTCAGACCTGAGTGCCCCTAACCAGTCACGCCCATGCGTCGGTGATGGTAAGTTCAAAATCCTACAGTCAATACTGCCTGTCATGAGTCAGACCTGAGTGCTCCTAACCAGTAACTTCGTTGTATTGCTGATGGTAAGGCCAGAATCCTATAGTCAGTACTGCCTATCATCAATCAGTATTGATTATAAGTATTTTTAACATTTTTATCTATAACCAGTCACCTCCATGTGTCAGTGATGGTAAGCCCACAATCTTATTATCATTACTGCCTGTCATGAGTCAGACCTGAGTGCCTCTAACCAATCACTTCCTTGTATCACTGATGGTGAGCCCACAATCATAGAGTCAATACTGTCTGTCATGAGTCAGACCTGAGTGTACCTAACCAGTGACTTAATTCCTTCTATCGCTGATGGTAAGCCCAGAATCCTATAGTCAGTACTGCCTGTCATCAGTCAGTATTGATTATAAGTATTTTTAACATTTTTATCTATAACCAGTCACCTCCATGTGTCAGTGATGGTAAGCCCACAATCTTATTATCATTACTGCCTGTCATGAGTCAGACCTGAGTGCCCCTAACCAATCACTTCCTTGTATCACTGATGGTAAGCCCAGAATCCTAGAGTCAATACTGTCTGTCATGAGTCAGACCTGAGTGCCCCTAACCAGTCACCTCCATGTGACAGTGATGGTAAGCACAGAATCCTATAATCAGTACTGCCTGTCAGGAGTCAGACCTTGAGTGCTCCTAACCAGTCACCTGTATGGTCAGTGATGGTAAGCCGAGAATCCTATAGTCAACAGTGTCTGTCGTGAATCAGACGTGAGTGTCCCTAACCAGTCACCTCCATGTGACAGTGATGGTAAGCCGAGAATCCTATAGTCAACAATGTCTGTCGTGAATCAGACGTGAGTGTCCCTAACCAGTCACCACAATGTGTCAGTGATGGTAAGCCCAGAATCCTACAGTCAAATACTGGCTGTCATGAGTCAGACCTGAGTGCCCCTAACCAGTCACCTCCATGCGACTGTGATGGTAAGCCCAGAATCCTTCAGTGAATACAGCCTGTCATGAATCAGACCTTAGTGCCCCTAACCTGTCCCCTCCATGTGACAGACATGCTAAGCCCAGAATCCTATAGTCAAATGCAGCCTGTCATGAATCAGACCTGAGTGCCCCTAACCAGTCTTCTCCAAGTGACAGTGATGGTAAGCCCAGAATCCTATGGTCAATACTGTCTGTGATTGTGTCCCAGTAATTACAAAGTTAATCAACTCATGTCTACATTTTTTCCAGAAAACCCTTATGCAGAGCTGGTGGATGTACCCCTGCCTTATGCCGTCACCAGCAAAGCTGAGCTGAAGGAGGCATTCATGTTGAGAAGGTATTCATCCAAGAGAAGTAAGGAATCTAATATAGAGCTGGCTGCAGCCAGGAAGGCTTCTCAGGATCAGACAAGCAAAAAGGGGGATAACTCCAAGGCTTGTGCAGTCGAAGATGATTATTTGAAACCTGTGACCTTACCCAGGAATGAGTTCTCGAAGGACTCCAAACCTCGACCGATAAACCAGCTGGGAGAGAGAGGGGACTATCTTCACCCACAGAGCTTGGGAGAAGGGGCATCCACCTTACCTGTACGCCTGTTCCCACGTGCCAACCAGCAGGATGAGCGCCCACCAGACTACCTGGAGGTTTGCCCACCACTCCCGGACGATGTCCCACCCAGCTCAAGGTTGCCAAGGGAGCATGAAGAAGACAGGGAAGCAGCCCCTGCCCTGATTCCTAGAAGCCCAAGAATAAGGGGCAGACAGTTACCTCCCTTGCCCCCTATCCCAGTGGATGATGAGATTTGAAAACTGAAAGAAATGACTTGATATGTATGTTTTAGTACTGCCATCAGTGTATTATAGGAGATGGTCAAAATGCTTCAGTCAGCAACGATATACAAGTGTAGTGTGAAACATTGGCTGACATGCAATATCATCTGTCTTAGTATGAAGTGTACACCTTCATTCATGGCATCTGTATCAAACACATGTGTGTTGAAATATATCTCTGATGAAAGGTTACTTAAGAAATGATGTCCCTACTATGTGTGTCTAGTGACAGTTTTATAGTCAATAATAGGTGGATGAGGTTATTAATTTTATAGATCGAAGGCCTAAATTTTTTTAACAATGTCCATCTTATTGACTATAAAACTGCCACTAGACACCCACAGCAAGACATCATGTTGCCACTAGACAACCACAGCAAAACATCATGTTGCCACTAGACACCCACATCAAGACATCATGTTGCCACAAGACACCCACATCAAGACATCATGTTGCCACAACAGCAAGATGTTACAGTGCTGAGTGTAACTTTTGTTAGTTATGCCCTTTTTAAAATGTTTCCCTTTTCTGAAAGATTTATTGTTGAATGAGGAAATTTGACAGAACGGTGTTGCATGTTTGTTTCCATCATTGCAGCCATCATTACATATTTCATGTAGTGCTAATGCCTTTTGGGAGATGAAGTCTTAATTTTGCCACAGAATGCAGCTGCAGTGGATGAACGGGTTTTCGTTCACATCCTGTATTGTTAGAGAATGCATCAACTAAGCAGTGCAGGTGCTGTAATTTGTATGGCTTGCTACAGACATAAGAGCACCTTGTATAAACATGAGTACTACTTTCTCTTTATTCCATGGATACTGTGTTCTTTAATATACTGAATGCATCTTCACTGTGACTGGGGTTCTTTTATTAGAAATTAAGCCATTAACATCTGATTTGTGTGCAGAAATAATGATAATGTTTATAGCTACTGATTCATAAAATAATTGTATGTACATAAATATGAAATGTGTGTCTGAAAACATTTAAATAGAATTTAAGATTGATACTATATCTTTAAGTGTGATTGTTTATATATAAAAGTGAAAAATGATCAAAGAAAATTTCTTAGTTTCTTGTTATCGATTCACTAGTCACCATTAAATCTCATACTAGTAACTTTCTGTTTGCCATTAAATTTCTTACTACTAATTCATTGGTTACCATTAAATATCACACTACCGGATCTAGTGGTGGAATGTATTTATACAATATATATAAGGTATTTATACCTTATACAATAATCGGATAACGATGTATGTTCAGCCAGTCGTATAAAGTTACTTACCTGCCGCCAATCTGGTGTGCACATCTGTATACAACTTGCTAAAGGTCGGTGGTTTACCCCAGGCACTCCGGTTTCTACTGCACCCATAAAACTACAGATTGCGGCCGTAAAAGTTCTTGAGTATGGTGTTCAACAACGACCACATGCCTGCAGAAGAGCATTCCAGTGGGACAGTGCACGATAGCTACATATAGGCCGGCCTGACGGAAACTCGTCACATGACCGGACTTCCGTGAAAATCTCTATATGCACTGTATTTAGATTTCCCTGAAACCTCAGGCTAGATGTATACAGCAATCTGAGTGACATGTTAATGTGGTCTGAGATCCTGTTGGTTCCTCTCGGTATGGACCTTTTCACCTATATCATTTCGCTAACCGTTGGTCAACTAGTAGCGAAACATCATCTCCATTGAATAGATGTGGGATTCTTATACCGGTTCTAGAAATGACCTAAATTTTCGCCCTAAAAATGGCATTTCTACAGGCAAATAAATCTAGAAATGGTCATAATGTACCTGTATCATTCACTATTTTTACTTACACAATTATTCCCCCCCCCCCCCCCCCCCCAATACAAATATCTCTAGCACAGTCTGCCCACCGATGCTCAGGTAGATTTCCTTCCATTGTCACATAGATAACACAGCTCGAGTCATTGTATGAATTGAGTTTTATGGTCCACAGTACTCGCTGGCTAACCGGATTAACTCATGAGTTTAATTCGGTCGAACAGGCTTCTGCAAAGTATACCAATATCACTGGAACCGCCGAGCCCATTACTTACGCCGATCGTTTTCCGTATGCCTCATTGTGACAGCGAGGTTGATTTCCCCGGCTCTAACGCCGATGGCTATGGGAACATAATCGTATGTCGGCCAAAGTGACTGCCAGCTTTTCTTTATATCTCTCCGAACAGCTGTCCATTGTACAGTTATTGTTTTCACAGTTCCGTCTGCGCCCGAATCGTCCGTGGATGTTTGTACTAATTAATCATTAGTTATGTGGGATTTCCTTGTCTACTCCTTTGTTCTCATTACCCAAGAAAATTTGCTCCTTTTACAAAACAAAAATATTCGCAAGTTCACACAGTGGGTGTTACGCTACCAGCGAGTGGTTCTTCCAAATATGTTTCTTTGAACACAAAGGCGACTCGGTTCCAAACCAGACAAACAACTGTTTTCTTGTAATATCTGAGTACTGTACATGCACGTTACCAATCTGCCACAAATCGCCTTTGTAATGAAAGGTATGGACAGTAGACTACACAGGCGGGACCGCAAAGGTTTCCCACTAAAGAAGGGAATGGGCAATTAAACTATAATATATTTTCAAACCAAACGTTGTTTCGTAATGTAGCTACAAACCCTTTACACACTTTGGTGCGTTAAAGTTAAAACTGGTGTGGATACATCCCATTGAGACCCGTCAACTGCTTATTAGCACAAAGTCCCAAAATCAATAAATTCCATGTCCATGACCGGAATTGAACCCACACCTCGTGTGTTTCTTAGAGCGACGCTATCATCACTATTTAAGATACGTGCTTACGAAATTCACGTGATACCAAATGTCCCGTTCTGGTCCAAAAATGGCGGAAAATCGTGTATATCAGGTACGTCTTGTACGTCTTACGCCTTTCTCCGTCGTGTTGAAGTTCTTACGTGTTGTAGTTCATCATCTTTCTGCCCACGGAAACGAGAACGAGGCTTCTTGCATCGAATGAGTCTCCTCGTGGGTGAAAAGGTTTCCACTTGGGTGAAGGGTTGATAACCGTTTTCACCCAGGTGAAAAGGTTTTCACCCAAGTGGAAACCTAAGAAAAAGTTTAAAAAGTTAAGAAAAAAGGAAAATGCCGTATATGGGCCACCGTACATCTCATAGTCTGAAGTACTTTCAGTCTAGATCATATCTTTTATTCCCCTCATGCTATAGCTGGGTAGTTTTACAGGGTGAACATCTCTGAGAAATGCGACAAAGGATATATGTTCTCCTTAGGATCACAGTCCTAAGTAAATTGTATTTTTTTTTTATTTCCAAGCGAGGTCAAATTCGTTGTGTTTGGTACGTCAGGCGTTAATGATATGCAAAACAGATACATTTGCACTCATCGGTTTTGGGTTATTTGTGGATTTATATGGAAGCCGCAAAGTTCATACTCTGTCGACAAAGGGATGCCGTACAATCTTTGACAACACCGCCATCGCTCACTGTCGGTGAGCTTGATCAGCTAGGCTCGGGGGATCATAGATCAGGACTCGTACACATCAGACGACAGCTGAAACCCGCACTTAGGGATTTCAACACACTGGCATTTTTCCCTGCCGCCAAAAACATCTTCAAATATTAATTTTAGATTTTATGACATTAGTTTTTGATTCAATCGAAAATTACGTGCGAATCTGTAAAATCCCATGTAAAAGTTGGATAATTTTTCCTAAAAACAAAAGAAATCTCAAATAACCTTATCTTCCACAGGCAAATCCAAAAACAAAGACTGCTTGTTACTTAACCAAAGGATCAAAAACTGACCTCATCAAACGTTGCCATCTTGGCTACATGTACCTAGAGCATCCACAAGCCGTATATCGGTGATTGATTGATTGTTTGACCGATGTTTCGGACTAAAAATATTTTACTTGTATGACAAGTTCTCAAGTTCTGAGAGTCAAAACTTACTATCACAGCTTACTGCTACCTCGCTTACTGCCACCCGCTTACTGCTGCCCGGTGTATTGCCACCCCCTTACTGCTGCCCGGTGTATTGCCACCCTGCTTACTGCTGCCCGGTGTACAGCCGCCCCGCTTACTGCTGCCCGGTGTAGTGCCGCCCCGCTTACTGCCGCCTCTTTTTCTGCCGCCCGCTTATTGCCGCCTCTTGTACTGTATGCCATCCGCTTACTGACGTCCCATTTATTGCCACCCACCGTCAAATTACAGCTATGTTTACTACCTTGACCCAACAGGTAAAAACAACGGATCCGCCGACTTGATAGCTGATAAATATTAATAAATATCCATGTATGTAATCAAATGCTAGTTTCCTTAATGATGGACATGAAAACGTAACAAAACAAACACGCATAAGTTGTACATGTTTGCGTAAATCCTTTGCCAACTGGAGCAGGTAAGTCTTAAATCATATAACCACGACGGTATGTTAAGTTCAAGTAGAGGAAGACTGGTATATCCAGGGCAAAGAGAAAACGGAGTGATACAAAACTTGTGATACACGCCCTGTCTGGCTTGATTTAATGAAGATGATTGCCACCAAGCTCTGAGCATTTTGGAGGTATGGAAATCTTGAAAATAAAAATACCCTGCCCGTGGCTGCTCCAATCACTGAAAGACAATTCTTTATCCGAGAATTTACCCTCGCCTATCACTGATAAATCCAAATTCTCATGTGTATGCATCCGTGTATGTATGCTTAGGGCTTTACGTCGTATCATCTCAGTCATATGACGACGAAAATTCTCATGTGTACTGATTTGTTCGTGTACTTTTGGGGCTGGGGAGGGAAAAGGGCTATACCACCGTCGAGGAACAAAGTACATTTTAACGCCAAAGTTTATGTTTTTTTATTTATAGTGCAGTGATGAACAATTTCTACATTTGTTTCCAGGAAAAGATCATTCTGGGCTTTTGGTCAGGCGGTTAATAACTCTGGGGAGTCAGTCACAAAATACCCGTAAATATAGCCCGCAGGGTGCAATAGACACGAGGTCAATATTTCATTATCATTCTACAAACATGATCAACTTCAGTCTTAAAGTAGCCTCTCTAGGGTACGGTATTATGGCCAGTGGGTCATTTTCGACACACCAATTCCCGAAAATCCGGGTTATCTGTACAATGAGATTGGTGTTATGGCCCATTGTATATAACAGCCTGTTCTGATCGTCAAAGCGATTAGCTCACAAATAGACAAGGCTGATTGTTTCTATGTGTTGAGGATAATGACAGCACACAGTAAGACCAGGGAGCAATGCTCCTTATTGTGCGTGCACAGCTCTGTAAGCTCGCTTGACATCACTATGTTTGTATTTATTTATTTATTTGACTGGTGTTTTACGCCGCAATCAACAATATTTCACTTATGCGACGGCGGCCAGCATTATGGTGGGAGGAAACCGGGCACAGCCCGGGGGAAACCCACGACCATCCGCAGGTTGCTGTCAGACCTTCCCACACATGGCTGGAGAGGAAGCCAGCATGAGCAGGACTTGAACTCACAGCGACCGCATTGGTGACAGGCTCCTGGGTCATTACGCTGTGCTAGCGCGCTAATCAACTGTGCCACGGAGGCCACCCACTCTGCTTGTAAACAAGTTTAACCTTTTGAATTTGTACGGCACACATGGACTTTTGGCCTAATCACTAATGTCCTTGCGCAGAAATGTAATCAGCATTTTTTAATAAATTGCTGGCGGTGCCTGTTGGAATTATTATTCCTTAGATAATGAGATTGTATATGCATGAAATATTAATGAAACAAAAGTTTCTAGCTTTTTCTTTTCTCAATTTATTTCCATCACCCAAGTACATGCATGTGGCTTTATCTAAAGTATGCACAACATGATCTCAACCACATGATACAATTTTATTCCTGAACACTGATTACATAGTTCCGCTCGACAGGACTAGTGGTGAAGCTTTGAATGTAGAAGGCTCATCAAAGATGAAGTTTGTGTAGTTGTGTCAGTTACGTAAAAAGAACGTAGGAAACGGTACATGGGCTTTGAGGAGTATGCACAGAGGTCCAAAATAGCAAATAAACTGATATAAAGTTTAAAATTCCAGTGCTTGTGTAGGTATACCACCTACGAGTTTAATGAACACAAACAAGGCCGAAAAGTGTGAAGTGCAGGAAGGAACAAAAACGTACATAGCTTTGAAGCGCTTTGTTGAAGATAAATAAAGCTTCAAGGATGAAACCTGTGTAACGTGACAGAAAAGTGCTATTGATGTATCAGTAAGATAACGTCATGGGGATCCGAACATCCTGGTACTCCGCAGGTTATCATGAGATACATTTTAAATTAGAGATGTACCTACTGCCTCTGGTGAGATTACATCTCTAATCGACTTGGATGCCATACTTTTAACAATCCTAAATTCATTGGGATGCACTTTTTGCCGGTGAATTTTCACGAATTCAATCAATGCCGAGATGCCTTTGATGTTGCCGCTCTCGATTGAGCCTTAAGTGGTTTTAGAAGAATAAAGCCAGCTGCTGGATCGGCGTAGATTTCCTCAAGTCGATACGAAAGCCACAGAAAGAAAGGTAAGTTCGATTCACTTTCATTCATAGTCCATATTTACCTTCATTTGGTTACAGGATAAATCCAATCAGTAAAGTCTCCGCATTTCCGCTATAATAATGTGAAATTGTTAGTAAACAAGCGAAGCATTCAGCGAGTTATATCCATCAAAGCCATCTTACCCACTGTGCTCTTTTATACAGCCGCCTCGTGCATGCTATGGCATTCTTTAAGATACCATCATTTTGTTAAAAGGTTTGCTTCGGTGAGAGCGGCAGACAGTTGTTCGATTAAGCCGCGTGAAAGGCACCGAGTCACGTGATCCCCGTCACGTATAATCAGCCATGCAAAATTCTAAAAACATAAGGCAGACCCCTTGGCATTTTTTCATGTAATTTTTTTTATTATATGTGGATTAAATGTTCCTTTTCCTGCATTGTCTTCGGGGCGTAAGACCAGCTCTTTCCTCCGTTCTTTTTGGGCGTATGACCAGCTTTTTCCTTCATTCTCTTCCGGCGTATGACCAGCTTTTTCCTCCGTTCTCTTCCGCTGGATGACCAGCTTTTCCCTCTGTACTGTGCAGCTTTCACCCAAGTTTCCGATTCGCTTCATAGGAGCTACAAGCCTACATGTTTGTCTAACTGCTGCGACAATTTTCGGACACGCTTCCATTGGTATGTTTCTATGGTAAAAAGTGGAGTAGAGACATCATCTATATTATTACCCCTTATTGAAACTTGTTGGCAATAGCCGCCCACTTTGTATCTACTTTTTGCCCGTCCCACTCTTCATGTCCAGGTTTTAACAACTGCAATTTTCGACCACAATTCCATGTTCCTCACAATGGGTCTTTGAACGACTGAAATTTTCGGCCACACTTTCATATTCTCACAATGGGCCTTTGAACGACTACAATTTTCGGCTGCACTTCCATACCCCTCTCATTATTGGTGAAAGCCTCTTTAGTTTATAGATATTCGTATTGAACCGCCGAGGTTAAACTTCACGGATCGATACACGCACCGTTCCCTATGCTCGATTTACACCATTATAGATGCTTTCGACACCCTGCGCTAGAAGTTTATTTACGTTCAGCATGACTGCTAATAGTGTATACGTGTCCTCTTGTGGATGTTTAATCAAAGTTCACCAATGTTGTTCACCAATCATTTGGAAATGTTGTTGGATAAAATAAATTGCACAAGTATCAATTATTAACAATAAATAGGCTAGCTGGGGGAAAAAAATTCTGGATACAATTTGCTACCAATATCTCATCAGCACTAAGTTTCCCAAGTGACATCAGGGATCTTGACATTATTCATGACTTCTGAAATTGGCTAGTGATGATGGTGGCAAAAATGTAAAGCGGGCGTATAGGATAGCTGCTTGCGGTGAAACGAGGCATGGACTATAACTCTCCCTTGGTCTCAGGGGGACTTCTCATTGACTTCAAATCGACTTTGATGTTGATCACTTACCCGGAATGGGAAGGCACGCTATACCTGGACTTTGTGTGGTTGCGGACAATGACCGCGGCAGGAAACTTCTTCAAACGACATTAAACACAGATCAAACTGTCACTGTTACCGACCACTCCAATGTACATTTAAATGTTGATGCCCTCAAAAGCCGAGTTTCAGGTTGGTCGGTGGATGAGTACAAATCTAGGCTGACATGAATTAAACAGATCGCACATCTCGGTAAAGCACGGGCCTGAAAACAGACTTATCCTCAGGCTACACTGTAATTAAAGATGCGGCTGTTAGAGCATGTTAAGTCATTGTAATGCTTTATCAAACTCTTTTAATCCAGGTTTGTTAAATTTATACAATTGTGGATAACAGCATGTGTTCATTACATTAACATTCTACCACGTGGTTGCAGCGATCTTATGCGGCGCTTTCATACTTTCATCGTATTCGTTGAATGACAAGGACAAATGTAGAACCAGACACTGTTCAATACTGGGATAAATATTGTACAATCACCAATAAAACAGCAAGAAAACGTGATTGCCTTCATATTTTACACAAACCGAAAATACCAGTGATACAGTTTTACTGAAACATTGCGTTCAGTGATTGGCTATGCTGTTCAATACCCAGATCTGTTTAGATTTGCTTCTTTCAACCACTCTGTCTAAACGCCAACGAAGTTTGTGATTAACTCTACATCTAAATACGAGTCCTATCAAGTGATATTGACGTAATCTCATCTCAATCCCATTCTCTACCGTCGTACGCTCTGGTTATGTTTACTATTGCTGCCGCTGTATTTACATAGTTTTATACGTATTAATAACAGGATCATTTCATTCCAGTGAAAGATGACCGCTTTATCGGCCTCCTGGTCTTATGGCCTAAGTCGGTGTATACATGTTTCAATTGTACGGCCTCAGGATAGACTTATCATGGCATACTGTTTGCGTTCCGGTGAGCTATCACGACCAAACAACGCAGCGTGCAATCATCTGGTGAGAAACTCTTCTGATCCAAAAATAAATCCTTGCCTTGCAGCAGTAAGCGCTGTATATTCATCGTGTTGAATTAGATCGTGACGTTGGATATATGGATAATTGCAATCAAAGCACAACTGAGATACATGTTTTATTATCGACAACTTCAATACTAGCACGCGAGTAGGTCTGCCAGCAGCCTGCTTATGGTCGTGGGTTTTCCCCGGGCTCTGCCCAGATTCCTTCCACCATAATGCTGGCCGCCGTCGTATAGGTGAAGTATTCTTGAGTACGGCGTAAAACACCGATGAGATAAATCAGATCAATACCAGTACGGTGCTCGATTTCAATACTGGTTTCACTCATTCGCCTAGAACATGCCTTGCGTACTTAACTTAAGTGACACTTGTTGTCCGGTATAAGTATATCTGTTTCGACGCAAGATCATTGACAATTGTATGAATCCGTCTCAATTTCGTACTTTATGTACTTTCTTAGTTCTTTGGTGGTTTGTGTTGAACGTTGTTTTAGGAAACCGTCTTTTGATTATTGACCTGGAACATCCATTCTGGTTGACGCCTGGGATGGAAATGTCTGTATGAGTCCTAAATTCAACAAAGCTCGCTAAAATACCTGAAGAATACCCTTGCGGCTGAGAGGTGCAGGAAGTGTGAATTTCTTCACTGGTTCGGCTGTTGGTTTTTTGGGACAAAATAGTTCGAAATTTGTTTAAATTTACTTTTCTAATAATGTTTTTTTCTTATAATTTAGTATTTTAATAAGCCAAGGCTTTCGATAAAGTCAAGAAATCTGTATCGTATGCTGGCAAGTGCTTCTTGGTCACTACGGCTTGGGCACATCAAATATTAACAAATACATAAATATATGTATAAAAACTTATTTGTTTGATTGTTGGTTAAATCCATACGCGAGATTTGTTTTTTTACTTATACGATGACGGTCAGTTTTATATGTGGAAGAAATTGGCAGAGAAAACCGCCGTAGAAAACGGCCGACCTGTGGTAAGCTATTGACGAATTTTCCCAGGTGTTATGTACAGATTTGTAGCGTTTGTGTTCTCATAGGAAGCTTAAGTTCATTATAAGTTTCTGTTCACAGACTTAATTGTTTCCTCGCGAATAGTATCCTTCATATGAACAACAGAACAATGCATAGGTAAACCTGTTTTAGACTAAGTAAGAAATGTTCTCAAGTAAGAAATAAAGCATCACCCATTTTCACGGAGACCCAAGTTTTGGAGATCTGGAGATCAAGTGGTCCTAAATCATATTTAACACCCCGCATTTGGGTATGCTCTACTGAAAGGGCAATATCAGTGGTCGTAGACAGCATATCACATGGTTTTGTATTTACAAGTAGAATTATGATATAAAACAACATTTTCATACAGTACTCTGTATTTCCCTCGTTATCAGCAAATTCGGCATGGAAGTAGAGATTGCCACTGCAAGACTCGATGTAGCAGATGTAAATCAGTGCTATCATATTTTAAAGCAACTATGAAACAGTCACTATCAAAGACATTGTTGTCCTCTTACCGAACTTTCCGGTGTCGTAATTTTTTAAAGTCTATTTCAACACAACTGCGTTTGGGCCCCATCATGCATCAGCCGTTTCTCAAACGTTTCCTGCGCAATAGAGAGAAAGAAAAATACATGGCTGTGCAGATATGTCACATAATGTGTTAAGAGATCGAAGAAAAGTGTAAAGTGCCATGGAGACAAGCTGTATGGAAGTTGCATACTAGAAGGTTTCTAGGTAATGGACTTCCGATAACACTAAATGTAAAAAGCCATCAAATTTGAGCGTATTCCCTTTGGCACTGTTTTCATGCAATAACAACGCAACATATTAATTATATGTAGACCAGTGACGTCTAATAAATTGCAGTTCGTAATTGTTTTACCTAATTTTGCTTAGGTCTTTTTTGCTGCGGGTGTTTAGGTTATTTCTTCCCAGATTTTACATGAACAGTTAAAATAAAACCCAATAAGTGAGGTAAAATGACAAGAGGCCCTATTTTACCGATTACATGTAACCACTTGCCAACAACCACACTGACGTGGTGATTTCATTCTCTATGCTGTAGTCGTTCTAGTGTTACCTGACTTTTCGTCAAATTGATCAGTGAGGTGGATTTTTTAATCAGTTCATAACTGCAACGAAAAGATTGTTGAGTATAGAACAATATATTCAAATAATACGAATACATTCACGGTGTTTACCGATACAATACGAGCACAATTCAAGAATACATATATCAATTTAACAATTTATTTTATTTATTTACATTGATTGTTACTTTTCTCCTTACTGTATCAATTAAACAATACTTTGGTTAGAAACATATATTTACATGAAATATTTGTAGAATATGCTCAATGAGGTGCATCCGAAAATTGTATTCACCACGGATATGGCAGCATCATCAACACACCATTTCTAGATATCCGAATCAAAAAATCGGGAAAAACTGCAATTACAGACATTTCTACGAAACCTACAGACACTCAAATTTATCAACACTTCATCTCCAACCATGGAGAAAATCTCACACACACGGGAAAATATTCCATACACTAACGAGACGAATCTGTACCATTGTAGAAGACCAAATTGTTTGTGATGAGCAGCTTTGTGAGCTGAATAAGGTACCACATGAAAACCAAGCTTCGATGGATGTGAAAGAAATTTTAGTTATTGAAAAATACAAGCCTGTATTAAATGGAAGTTACCGTCATTAATTCTACTAAATTACTAAACTGTATTAGGTACTAAACTTATTGGGGCCTTTTTATCAGGCCTGACAGCTGCTATTTCGTGTTGTTTAACTAGAATTATCCTATTTGATCTCTTAGTTGTGTCAGTAACACCGCTTCTCATAACGATATCAGGCAATGGGCTGGTTAAAATGACTGTTGAATATTACAGATTGTTCATGCCTACTTTTCAACACCTTGCCTCTTGGAAACGTCAAGCCAAGGCATTTTTGGATGGTTGTCGATATCATCCGACCTCTGTCTGACCTTTGTTCAATAAGACTGAAAAACATGGCGGCCTGCTTGGTTGATGTCTTTCTCGTTGGCCCTGGTCGCTTTCTTTGCCCATGCGGATTTGCCAGGGCTGGAGAAAGTATTTGGTCAAAGAGGGAAAAGCTGTCTAGCCAAAGGCAAATCGATAAAATAATCTAGGCCTACGTCAGACTTCCAAGTGAAAGGTATAAATATCACTTATTCTCGCATCTAGAGTATTGAAAGCCTTATGTTCTTTATACCGTTCCGTGTTTGTTCACACCAAATCAGAGAGCTTGCATAATATCCTTTTCATACGATTGTGTGGTGACAAAAAGGGAGGTATTTGACCAGTGCAGACTTGTTCTTCAATTGAACAAACTCCCAAGGCAGTTAGATTTTGAAGCCAACTAGCGGTAGAGTTTCGCTATTTCATCCTGAAATCAAAGGGAATTTTTGAAATGTTATCACGCTGACGTATAATGCGAGTTCCAGAAACTACCCGTATCATGCTGCCATCGTCACGATCATGGCGTCGTCCGGATAAGACGATACAGGCGTTCATTGGTTCAATTCTTGTCGTACCACCAAGGATCAATATGCTGTGTTCCCAGTATCTGTGAAACCCCGCGTAACGCCAGAAGGGTCAAAGCTCTATAATAAGAGTAACGCTCATCAAGTGTTTCTTTGAAGACAACTGCAGATAACTACATGTATTCCGGGAAAATAAAGTCTTACACCGATATACCGATTATTTGCCCTTAAGGTCAATTTGATTCTTTTTTTTTACTCTAATTCTAGAAATGCATGAATGTACATAATGGATGACAAAGGTGAGAATGTATTCGGCATTTTATTCGACTCACAGCAGAGGGCATTTTTGTTTCTTAAAAGCAAAGAGAACTCAAATACAAAGTATATTTCAAATAAAAGATCAAGCAATGTCCAGGAAAACAGTTTTCTTATTAGGCTTCCTGTTCTTGCTCAGATTTTTTTTCTTCTTCTGTGACAACTTTTTTTTTTTCGTTTTGGTAGAAAATTGCGTGTCACAGCTGTTCATTTTCGACACGTGTTCATTACCAAATCGCTGGGGCTACCTGTTGGAGTATAAAACTTTACCCACCTGTTATCCACTTTCGGACACATTGGAGGAAGTCTAAAAAAATTGTTCTCCAGAACCGCTGACCCGATTGCACTGAAAATCAATATGCATGTACAAGACTACTGGGGGTATTAGGATGAAAATGTTATGCAAATCGATCAGGAAATATGGAAGCTCTCTATTGGTCGTTTTAGTCACCTGAAGACCTGTGGACGAATTTTGAAAAAACAAGATAGCAATTAGTTTGGCCTGCTGATTACAACCGTTGTTTTATTTTTTTCGTACGATGTATACTTTTTCTTTATACCTAGTTATAGTTCAGTTTCGTGTTCAAATGTCACGTGACCGGACACAAGCTCAAAATTGATCAGTAGGTAGGTCAACCACAGATCTTCATTTATAAATGTAGGACCGCAGAGCTACGACTGGTAGTTTTGACATTGAAATATGTTTAAAAACGTATTGTTTTTCTTCAAAGTCAGCTAACCCCAAGGACGCACTCACTCATAGTGGGCTCGTAAGCTTGCAATATCTCCACAACCGGTAAAGGTAGAAAAAAATAAAAACTTGGTATTTTAAATAGCCAAAATATGAAGTAGCGTTTGACGTTTTGTGCTGTTTGTCCAGTCACGTGATTTAGAAGCCATTTTGAATTTTATTGATAAGTTTAAACCATCTTTTTCCGTAAATCGGCTAATGATCTTTGGATGAAATTTCACTTCCAAGTTTCAGGTGGATCGCCGTACCTATATTGTACAAACACTTTTTACTTGGTATGCAAGTTATGCTGTACCTGAAAAATGAAATTAGCCTAAAAGTAGGTCAAGTCTAAAAACTGCTCAAAATGATTAAATAAACACGCTGTCTAGTACAGCGATGCCGGTATTGTCGCCTATGTGGTGTCAGTTCGGGTTACCTTAGTGGTGTCCATGTATAGATACATAACCAACTTAATCAGAAAGCCTACATTCTTTGTAGACATTAGTGCATTGTACGTACACTGTATATCATATGTATGTAGATGTGACAAACCGAGGAAATCGACCTTTGGGCAATATTTGGAGGCGCGAATGTCCCCTCTTTTTTTAACACAGCTCAACGATTTTCAACATACATAGAGTAAATGTATAGCGCTTTGCATTCAGTGATTTTCAGGGTGATTTTCAGCTTTACAGCTGTAACAGTTTTCTGTATGTGACCGCTAAATATGGTGGAAATTGCGCTGTTTTGTAACTGGACGCAATTTGCGGCAAAACTATACGTCGCACGAAAGAAATAAGACGAGAGTCATGATCAGGTTTTAATTAATTTAAATCGTTGTCCGGTGAGATGCCATCTTCTCATTTCCATAAACCTTCGGCATCCCTAATGAATTTTGCACTGACTCTGATATTTGTTATTTAGAAACTGCCGACTGAAAGTTAAAATGAACGATAAAAAATGTATTTGGAGAGATGAATGCGGTTTGGGATGAGACCGTATGATGCTGTCTGACATAATTTGTGATACCGTCGTTGTAAATCAACTAATTTTACGTCTGTGGTTGTCTGTGAATAATACAGACCTGCCCCACAACACTTTATGAAATGGCCCTTCGGCTACACGTTACAAAATCTTTGTAAACGATCTCAAAGTGATATCCTGTGCAGTGGTTCTGTGTTATCATGTGGGGTGAACGGGTAAAGGCAACGTCACAACTTAGACCGCGCAATCTGATAGGAACGTGTTTGATTGGATAAAATTCTAAAGAAGTCTACGCACACCAGCCATTTGTGCATTATTTTCATTTTGTTCTAGATTTCATTCGGTGAAATCTCATTAAAATACTGAAGTATGATGCCTTTTAGAAAGCTTGAATATCCTGCTTTCGAATGAAATGTGTATCAGCCAGGTGCTTTTTGTCCTTTAAGATAACAATAAAAATTTTCTTACAGATTTTGGGGCATTGTCATATATATGTCAAATGCCAAATCCCAGAGCTACTCACTGTACTTGTCAAGTTGTTCTCTTTACTGATCACATCCTATGATGAATGACATGACAACACGACGATTCCAGGCTCTGCTTTCAACAGATTACACCTCTACGTTATGTTGACAAAAGTAAGTTTTTTAAGCCTTGTAGATTATCTTCCTCGGACGAATAACCTCTGTTTGGAGGCAATATATGATATATAGGTGATATATTATACTGGGCAAGAAAAAAGGCAAATGCTTACTAAAGCTTTCAGATGTAATGATTAAATGCTTTGGCTATATTAAAGATGGAAACAATGATGTTTTCATGTTCCGACCTATATTCATGGTTTTTCAAGGAAAAACACATGTCCAACTCCAATCTTTTTATACAGACATCTTTAATATAAAGGGACAACTCATGGTTACCTTATGAAAGAGAAATTAATCCACCAAAACCATTGCTAAGACTGACGATTATCGATATAATATGGGTCACGTGACTAAAGTCCAAGTTCACTGATTAGAAAGAAACATTGCCTTTTTACCTTCCATTTGCCACGAAGGCATCGGAGATTAAATCAGTTGTTTTAGGTTGCTAGTATTGAAGCAACACCTCTTGTACTCTAGCGATTTAAAAGTCAAACATCTTATCTACCCGACCACGACCTGTCCCCGTGACAGCTGATAAAAAAGATTTCAACAACGACATGCAGGAATCTAACAGCATAGCGCTAAGAGTGTCCCACAACGGCAGGAGGCTAATTAAGGAGGCAGAGGATAAAAGGTTTGGAGAACGACAGAAACATAATAATAGTGTGGATAGAAGTGTTGTACTTTTATATGGAAGCATAAACATAAAGCACGTAAACCGGAAGAAAAATGTTTTTGAATTTTTTTCTTACCCAGAAATACTCACGGTATACATAGCAGACAAATTATTCATTAAACTTCCGAATGATGGATGGTGTATTATTGTGGTTGGCAAGGGAAAGTAATTCCGCGGTTTGACCATAACAATTATTACTGCAAAAGAAAAAAGTATTTGACAAATGTATATTGGACATTTATCTGAGACATCATAAGAATTTTGAAGAAAATTTGTGTATGCATAAGGTTCATAACAGCTAGGCAGCAGAACATTAGATTGCAAAGCTCTGATTACTGCATCGGTGTCTTATGCTTTAGCTACGGTATCTCATTACAGCAGTTTTGGTGACGCTAGAGGTCAACACGCCCAAGGATACAGAGTAATTTACAGTGACATTGTTAGTCATCTCACCAAGATCGCTTGGATTTGCAATTCAATCACATACAGCCGATTTCACAGTCTTGTAAGGGACCACTTTCTTGAAGGTAAACTTTGATGGGCTATCCACGTAGTGGTCTGAAAAGCTGCTGAGTTTTAATTTAGAAAATTAATCTGACGGGAGCTAGTTCACACGCTGGCTTTTGCAATACAACAGTCGTTCTCATCATAGACAACGCTGTGAGGAGCAGCTGTGATAGGATGGGATGTTGATGGAATTGCGCTGTCAGGAATCTATAAGGAGCTATATTTTCTAGTTTCCATTAAATGTACTCTAGCTAAATCCGTAAGAAACTGCCGAACTTCAGGTCTTTCATTCCTGGGAGCAAATTGGCATAAGGCAGTTGTCGCCATTTATTGCTAGGACGCACTTGATCTTTTATGAGGCTTTTACCTTGTACTCACCATACTGGTCAGTCGAATCCAACTCTTAATCATCCTTGATCATGAGTTTTTCTGAGTCATATATACTCGGTAGATGTACTCAGCAGGAGGCCAGGGTTTATTCCTTTTTTAAATTTTTTTTAAATTTATTTTTTTTAAACTGAAACCGCCTCCGTGGTCTAATGGGTAAAGCCTCCGCCTCGAAGTTTGGAGACGTGGGTGGAGTCATACCAAAGACTGAAAAAAATATTGTTACGCGCTCAGCACTGACACGTGTAGTTTAGAACAAGGAAACAAGGCTTGTTGACCCAATGCCAGTATAATATGACTGGGTGGGGTGTCATGCCTGTTGCTTTCGACATGATACTACCGTGACGACGACCCCGTGCTAACATTCTCGGCCATGAACGCCCATTGTGTTTTGATAAAACAAAAAGTAAATTTTCACACACGTATTCTTTAGCAATTGAACTTCATATTCAAGTAAATTTTCCTTCTTTTTCTGTATGAAAAAAAATTACACCTCACTTCTGCACCGAAGTGGGACGATTTGTTGAAAATCACTTGTCTCCCACCAATATAATATGCATACCTGAAGGTCACACCTTGGAAGATTTGTCAAAGGCATGCATGCATTCACGATATAACGTAAATACGTAACCTTAGTCGATGGTTAACCCTGGGCACTCCCGTTTTCTCTGCCCATAAAGCTGATCACCATGGTATAATTAAAAAAATCTGGAATTTGGCGTTAAATAGCAGTCAACTAAATAAACGAATAAATTAACACAAGGATTTAAAGCCATATCTGACAGAAGCCTTTTGTTTAAAACGTTCAGCCATGATTCTTTCGAAGCCATCCATTTCACAAAAGCGTGCTGTTTTCAAGAACAGCTGAAATAAAGCCTTGGCGCGATTCCAGCTGGCCGTATTTCCAGTGTTATGACTAATGAGATACCACTCATAACGCCTGTACACGCTGTTATGGTTTAAAGTTATTTGCTTATTCCTTGCTGGCCGCAACATCAGACTGCTGCAGAGTGGACTTAACATTTGCTCTAGAAATCACTGCGCGGCCATAGTATCCACAATCTGCTGTGTTTTGGCTTGATAAGAATTAGTTTCATGACTAGTTGATTGTTTCAGCATGGTTAGTCAGTAGGGACTTTTGGAAAGTCTTCCAAGTACATGAATAAACACACGTATCAGTTTAAACAGCTGGTTTCCTCTCTTGACGTACGTGGGAAGGTCTTCCAGCAACCTGCGGATGTTCGTGAGTTCCCCCGGGGTGTGTCAGGTTCCCTCCCACTATAATGCTGGCTGCCGTCGTATAAGTGAAATATTCGTGAGTACGGCGTAATAAACCATGCAATCACATAAATAATAAAATAAAATTCAGGCTTTAGTACGAACGGAAACACCACGAAAATCAAGAAATAAGCAACACTTGTGGACAGCTGGTCTCTGAGATACATACAATTTTAATATTTCTGTGATTTTATCTGGATAATCTGTATCTCATATTATAAATTATTGGTTATTGTGAAGAATTTGTTACCAAATTAAATTTGAAATTGTGAAAGGCATCACGCAGCTGTTAATAGTTAATAAAGTAAATCCTCAATATCTGATATGATGTAGCGGAAATCCTTTTATACACCAAACACGCGTGATGTTATAAAATTTGGCAAGTTATAACGGTCGTGTAACATGTACTATATATACTTTTATTCACCAAGAAGTGAACACTCAAACAATTAATCTGTTACTTTTAACAGAAAGTCTGTTGTTCGAGTGATGCCAAAATTTATTCTGTCATGATGACATAATACTGTGTTATATTCAACATTATACCCTGTTTAACAGAATCTTTACGTTGAATTAATAGCATACATGTGTTGTATTTATCAGAATATTTTGTTACAATAGCAAATTCTAGCATAACTCAGACAATAGAAGTTTCCAAATATTGATAGAGGGGAATATAAAATGACGGGGATAATTTCACTAGGGCTTGTTCTATCCTGGACATGATTGGACGAAATGATCTAAAGTACAAAACATACTTAAAGTGAAAGTTTGCGAATAAAAACTCTTAAGAAGGAATGGAAAATCTTAGCATGAGAATAGAGCAGAATATAGCATCTGAATTATTAACGATATTTATGTCACGCCTGTCAGGATTACATTTTTATTACATAAGAAAATGATATTTATATTTATTTGATCATAACCACCATACATTCGCGCTAGGAACCTCTGAAAATTCTGATCATATTCTGGAATGTATAGGTAGAAATGCTTAATGAAGAAAAACAACACAAAAAAGAAATAATAAAAGATAACCAGAATACTGTACATTCCTATTTAAAATCTTCCTGGATCCGAATCCCGATCTGCATCACCACCAAAATTTAAAGCAATCGCTCCAACCCCAGTGCTTTCATGTGCACAAAATTGTATTCATTCCCTGCACAACTTTTACCTTAAAATGGCTGATAGCCAATCAGTCAGATAGACAAATAGATACTGTCAAATACGTAACCTTCTTTGGGAAGGTATAAGAAAAAAAAACATGGAAAAGGAGCCATAAAATAATATAAAGCTGGTTGCATATGTTATTTCATCGCTGTTGTGCCACCCCAGTTGCACACCATTCACTCCACGCCCGGTACATACTGCTTTGTGATAGCGTTCTAGATCTGCTATGTTGCCCGCCATGTGCTGATGTATAACGTGATCAGCAATACATAGTTAGCAGCTGTATATCAGACTCAGGTCTGGCAATCGTGAGTTTGGTGGCCGGCGTGTACAGCAGCCCTGATTATCTGACAAACAAGCGGAAGTAATTATGCAAAAACAACAACCATCCTTCCGCACCAAGTAACAGCTCGTATCGTATCGTGTGCGCGGAGCTTGTCCTGGTGAAGTCTTACGGGCGACGGGCGCAGTTCACCGGCATAGGCAGGTATGCACCGAGAGTGCGTTAGACAATAACGGTAACATTTCCTGCTACGCCTAGTTGATTTTGGATTGACATCACTTTTCAGGAGGGATTCGATATCCTGTTAACATCAGGTAGACAGCATATGGTGCACTGGGAATTGATCTGTAATATGCAATAATTCCCGTAATCTGACCTCAGTGAGACTTTACCTCATTCAGATGGTGTCAGCCAGTTACTGGACTCACTGGTACACTTCTGGGATATACCTATCTGATGTAATTTAATGGTTCACACTTGAAGATAGAGTGCTTGAAACATTGTAATAAGGTTACAAAGACATACACAATTAACACAGAAACAGACGTTTACAGCGTGCGATTGAGATGGGTGTCCATTAAACCACTAAAACACATGCGTTTTGAATAAGGCAGGAGAGTGAAAGTTGGGGTGAGGTTGCGTTGAGAATGGTAGTCTATATGAGGCAGACACCACCACGATACTTCATTATAGCTTACTACTGCTTAACTAAACACCAAATATATGGAAGTGATTTTGGTTTCCGTAACCATATTTTTATCATGAAGGATATTTCTGCCGGAAAACGACTTAAAATAGCCACATTTTTGAGTCGTTGTCTGCACTTGCCCATATTTTCGCGCGTGTGACGCACAGATATGCACATCATATTAGTGGAAGACAAATTGTCTTCAACGCAGTTTAGGCTGGACAAACGGTTACACGAGCGTTGTCGACCGCTTATAGTCATTTTTTTATATAAAAGATATGAATAAAACTGTTGACACAGATTTATGAAAAGGCGTGCCTGAATCCACGACGTCTGTGGAGCAGTGAGCGCATATTATCAACACTTAAATATATTTGTGTTATAGAGGTATATGCATTGAAGCCAAAGTGTGGTAACAACTGTACGTCTATACCATCCATAATCAAATGAATGAAAACTGACTCTGGCGTCGAGTCCTTCAACCCAAATAGATTATGGGAAGGTCTTGAACAACGAGCAACTTGTCAGTAATGAGTTCGCCCTTTTGCCAGGAATGGATCTGCTAACTTGAACGTTCCAAGCTGCAAAGCTGCAATGTTTCTTAGGCTTTATCTTCAAAGTCTTTGATTTGTTTTTTTCCGGGGAATGAAGACGAAGCCACAGTAATTGGATCCCGATACAGCTAGGGTGTGGCACCCACCAGAGTTCGATTTGTACCCACTCTGCGGCAATTGGCATTTGTAGTAAGGTTTCTGGTTACAGTTCTAATCTAAGTCAATTTGACTTTTCAATGTAGGAATGTGTAACCGTCGGACGTTCGGTCAATATATTGGATTTCAGTTAGATCTCCACATCAAAGCAACTTTATACGAGTATGAATTCCGGAGAAAACCCGACCTGATGCAGCTTGCGTCAAGAGCTCCATGGACAACAATTAGAAAGGCTTCGTTCGACATCCGAGAGTTGTTATAAAAAGTGTTAATCACAGAGTGTTCCTTTCCTTGGCGGAACGAAGGGCTACTTCGGGAACGATGTAGAAATAATAGAAATACCTCATCACAGGCTACGAGGCTTTTGTGCTTTTTGTTTGCCTGGGAATAATTATTGGTCAAGATTTTTTTTATATACTAAAATTTGGCTGTCTGTCTAGAGTACACAGGCAAGCTTTACAAAAGTAGAGATTTTTAGAGAGAAATTCCCAGAAAAAATAAATTTGAAGAAAACTGGTTGAAAATGCATCTGTTAGAATTCGGATTTAATTTGTGACAAATAGCTGTGTGTACAATGTTAAGCTTTCTATCAATCTAATTACCGGGGCCTTTTTGTCTCAGACACGAGAAATGTCTTTCCAATAAAATAAAAAAAAACAATCCACAAATTTAGTCTCTTTTGAGCCGTGGAAAATTGCCCAACAACTGACAGACAAAATTGACAACACGTTGCAGAAAAGAGCCTGGTATAAAAAAATTCACAATTCTTTGCTCAACCTTTTTATTCCTGTTTTATTTATTTGATTGGATCTATGTAGTGAGAGGTATATGCGTTATCATTACTGGTTTCAAGAAAATTTGTATAGTCTAAAGTTTTGCAAAATTCAAAACACATTATTCTTTACTGCAAAAATGCCGGTCTTTTCCCTGATTTATGCTAAATGATCATGATATATGCATGTCACCTTACAGTGCATCAGAGTTAATGGAATATCCCCCGTTCTATATCCCTTCGCTGAATGCCGGTGCAATATATTTTCCGCAATTACCACATTAAAAGTAATAAATTGTATGATGCATGATAATACATGGATGTTTTAACACACAGCACACCTTATTACATAATTCTTTATTGCTGTAACTAGATGTATAACGCTTCTTGGCTGAACAAGACAAAACATTGATGATGAATGGGGGCGAGCGATCTTATACATTTTTCATCTCATAAGGCTTCCACTTTTTTTACAGAACATAACAAGGTTTGTAGATTTTTGGCGTGAATGACTTTTTTTGAGCATAGGAAGGCGTACAGATGCATAAATCTAATATATTACCTAAAGAGGAAAGGGAATATACAAATGAAAAAATAAACGGCAGAAAAGCAATTAAAACCTGTAGCTAAAGATACCTTAACTTAATGTTTTAAGATTTTGTTCACTGTTCAAAATGACACAGTGCAAAAAAAGGGCAATTTTTTTTAGATATTTACACACGATAAACATTTCTTACATTTTGTATAAATACTATAGGAAGTCGCCCAAACGACATGTCACCCAGTCAAGTCACACTGAGACAATTTCAACCATAGACAGGTTATACCCATGCCAAAACTAAGGCCTTTTGGTGTCAAAGTTTTCTTTTTTTGCCATCTTTGACCTATTTCAGTCAAAATAGGACTGGAGGCCACCCAAAATTTGACCTAAAATTCAAGATGGCCACCAAAATCACAGAAATTGGGGTATAGCGACTTCTATATACTCTACAAAGCTGATTTAAACGTCTATTATGGAGTATTAAGATATGACAAATCCAGTTAAATATGCAAAAACCACTAAAACCTCTATATTTTTGTATAATATGACCAAAACGTGAAATTGTACACGTAAATGTTTGTGAAAAAATATACATAGTTTCAAATCAAAGAAGGAACTTACTTTTGTCAAACTCAAACCGTACAGTAAAAGAAATTATATTTCTTGATTAATACGTGTATATATATATATTAATGTTCTTCAGAAGATTCTCGGTCACTGTCTGACTGTGAATCACATGCATGTAGATCGTCGCCGTTGTATGAACTGCTGGCACTGTCATCTTCCGAACTATTGGTAACTTTCTGCGACAGTGTCAGAGGTGGTGGGATTTCTTTTTCTCTCCTTGTTTATAAGCGCTTACCTCATCGTGACCGTCCTCGTCGGCGTCATAGTTAAGTTCTCCTGCATAAAACCAATGATACAATCTGAAATGTCATTAACAACATTTAGTTTACATTAATTGAATGATTGGGAATTGTTGTCGTCAAACAGCAAACTGTTTTACCTGTATGATGGAAAAGCACTTTTTCACAATGAAGGGGGTCGTAGCCCTTTACGGGAATGGTTGACCTTTGACTGGAATTGAACCTTGAACCTAACATGTTCACATGGATGAAAGACCTGAAAAGAAAGAGAAAGAATAATATCTGACTTACCAGTTCCAATCACTTTCTTGTGACTTTTGCTTCCCATCGACAGGCTAGGTGGTAGTTGAGTGCATGTAAATCATACTGGTCGGATGCTGTTATCAGTTTCTTCCCATCCTGTGTCCATAATGGCAGGATATGTGATATTTTATTGCAGACACTGGTACCATAGATATGCCTGTAGATCACTTCTCTTCAGATACTCTTCCGTGCTGTTTTCGTCAGGTAGTAAACTTGAACTAGATTTAATTTTCTGTTTGTCATACATTTTAACTCTTTTTATAGCAGTCAGTGCAAAAAGCTCTTGTTAAAATGTAAATTTGTCATTCCGATGCTCTGTGTACGTGCAAGTTCTGAAGGAATGCTTGGCAGATGAAAGATCCTTCACAGATTCAAGCGATGAACCTAGTTTAGATAGACAAAAATAGTTTTCAAGATTTTCCAGTTTTTTAGAGGCTTTGCTTTGCCAAGGCTATACGGAAAAAGACGTAGTGTCACAATGCTATCCGGGTAAGATTTGACAAATGTTGTTCCCAAAGCCTTAGCGTAAAGCCACGATGCTACCGTATTGCTGGTGATCGACTTTCATGAACCAATTTTCACTTGGTTTGCATGACGAAAAGGCATACATAAGTAAGAGAAGAATGTCTGTGTCTGTTGCTCTTACAATTACGGAAGACGTAGATTTGGATGCCACCAACACCAGTCTGGTGTCGGCCTCTTTGGTGATTACTAGTCGCTGATGACTGGGCAAGTTGTGTCTTCTTCTGTAAGCTGTGTCTTCTTCTATCAACTATCAACGGGATTCTCAAACAACGCCATACCCTATCACTTGTGTAATAACCAACGAGGAAACTGATTAGTTCTGTTTTGGTTTCACCATTCCCTAGGAAGGAGTCCCAATCTTTTCCTTTTGGTGTACTCTGTGTTGCAGTTGAAATACGGACTCTGCGCCCAGGTGCACCTCGGCGGGATTGTGTCAGAGACTTTGTTGTCATCGTGCGATAAGAATAAAAAATGATTGCAAGAGATTTAGGGTCACAATAGAGTGGTGGATAACAAAACTTCAGTAACGTATCAGCGTATTCACCCCCAGTACTTTGAGGTGGAACTGCTGTAACCGCAACCATTCCATCAATTAGCCAGCTTGCTTTGTGGATTTCTGTGACAGCCAATGACTCTTCAATCAGATAGTTTCTCAAAGCTGCTTTTCACCCTTGTTTCAAGTCACAACCTGTAATCCTAGAGCTAAGGGAACAGTTATGAGTGGATAAGAATGGCTTTCCGAACAAGTAAGCCAAAAGCCTGTCTGTCTTCTTTAAGAATGTTAACAGCTATAGGATCTTTCTTGGGCTTGGTCATCCCTGTCTTGATATTAACCCTTTTCATTTTGTCAAAGAAACAGACACGCTTCTTGCCATTTGCTTTTAGTCTTTGGTTTACAAATTCAATGAATTTTTGTTCTCCTATTTCTGTTGATCCAAGTAGACCAAACATATCATGAATATCAATTTCAACACCGGTTTTGATATGTCGAGCAGGCCCATCCATAAATGGGGGAATTACTTGTCAGTATTGAGAACTCAGCTGTTGACCATGACTTCATGCTGCATTCTAGACCCTTTACTTGTTTCGTTGTGAACCACTGGAGTCAGAATGTCTAATTTCTCTTTTTAGTTCTAATATTAGACATGATATGACTTGTCTTGATAAAGCTGTCTGTTGTAATTGCCGTGGTGCTGTAACCACCCTGCATCGGGCCATCCCTAATCTTCACTTCTCTGTTGACAGTTGTTTCAGTAATCAGATCACCATGTATTGTCGAAAATGGTGGGCCAAAGAACCACCAAATCCATTTTTGATAAGATCATTCCTGGCAACTGTTTTCTTTTGCTTGATGTCATTAAGATTCACATGCTGGAATGTGAGGTATCTGGCATAGTTCATATGGTCAAATGCAAAGCACTTAGGGATTATGGCGCGTTCTGCAGCTAGATGTCTCTCAATGCTTTTTTTTTGACAGAGCTTATTAGACATAACATAGAGGAAACATCTTTGATATACCCCAAAACAATCTGTGACTGTGTCCTGGATGTTGACGTCACATTATTAAAGACTGAATCAAACATAGGTTGCCTAATCAAAGCTTGAAGATTCTCTGAACGAGGTGTCAGTCTGAGGTTAACGATGGCTCTTTTTCATCTCAGTGTCGAATGCATGTTGCTGTCCTTCATACGGTATCTAAGAAGAGCTTCAAACGAATGCTTGTGCAGACGAATGCTTCTGTAATAATGCCGTCCTTCAATTGCTTGGGCTACCGAGCCATCAGCTATTACTCCGGAATTAACCCACCGGTCGTTAAATCCGAGACAACCATATTTCTTATATAATATCTTAAGGGCAACAAGTATAGTGTGAAAACCGGCATGAATGGTATGATTTTATCATACTTCCCTTCGCGGATCCATGAAATGATTAACATTTTTGAATTTATGGCTTCGTCTGCATGTGTAAATATGTAATCTAGTTCCAAGTCATTTGCCATCTCCAATATCGTATCCATGTAGCATTTTAGCACCTTGTCATTTGGGGGCAAGGGAACAACAGGAAGATGTTCCAGTTTACATCTAGTAGTAGATGATGTCACTGATTCATGAAGGCTGTTCATGACACAACACCATCAAGTTCAGATCTGTCTTCTGGTGAAATGGCTGGCTTCCTCTCCGGCCGTATGTGGGAAGGTCTGTCAGCAACCTGCGGATGGTTGTGGGTTTCCCCCGGGCTCTGCCCGGTTTCCTCCCACCATAATGCTGGCCGCCGTCGTATAAGTGAAATATTCTTGAGTACGGCGTAAAACACCAATCAAATAAATAAATAAATTCTTGTGAAATGATTTCATATAAATACCTGTCCCCTACACGTGAGCATACAACTCAAGCTTTTTTGAGGATGTGGGTCATGCGTATCAGTCGAAAGTGTGGCCTGAATTATAGTTCCTGTTGTGTGATGGGTTGTACGAGATCCTGCCAGTGTTTGTTGCTTTCCGTCTGAATTATCAAATGTGACATGAACACTACGATCTTTAATAAATCCTGGTGGAAGCACACTTTCATGAGTCATACTTACAGACTTCGCCCAGTTATAAGTCAGTAAACGGACATCAGCATAGGGAATTCCAACTGCACAGCGATGAAGAAGAGTTGTAGCTTCTCTTCATCTCCCGGTCAGACAGATGAAACATCACCAGTGGTGATTTGTCTCCCGTGATCATCGTTTCCCAGCTCTGACTTATGGCAGAAATCTTCTCTGCTTGAGATGTGCTCAAACCACTGACATATTTATTGGAATTTATTTTTTTTTTCGCATTGGCTGACTAGCAAATAGTGTTGTAGATAGAGTGGATGGGTCTGTGGTGATCAAGAAGACTAATCAGTTCTTCTGCATTGGGAGGATACTTGGTGGGCTCTCTTTGGGATATCTTACGACGAATCAGACGAGCAAACGCCTTGGCCAATTTTTCTTCTTTCGGTCCCTGGCCCTTCAATGTTGCCTCTGTGTATATAGTATAACTGACAGCGCTGGTATGAACAAATAGCCTCTTGCCAATAGTATTAAATACGATCAAATCTCCAAATTTCCGCTGGAGTTTTGTCCCTAGAGTCGATAAGTGCTTGATCGGTGTTTCATCTGGATCATAGTCCTGAGCCAGTTCATTGATATCAGTGAGTAACTCAGTAACTGAGTAACTGTCTATAACACGCCTTATGGTAATATAAATCGAAGGCAAATACATCGAATGAAACACATGAAAGCAATACATTGAGATGATTAGCATCTTCATGGAATTTATCCCCTTCATCATTAAGCTTTATTTCCACCTGCAATTTTAGCTTATCGTATGAATTTTTTTTCATAACACCTACTAAGACCTCCGTTATTATAATGTTTGTCATCATGATTTGTTTCCATGTTACATATGACACAGACTCTTTTCTTCTTTGACAATTCTCCATCAAGACTAAATGGATTATATCCAGTCTCCTTGTCGATGGACACAGTCCGTCGATCGCTCTGTGAGCATGACGCCTCAACATTTGCTGAAACCACCTCTTTTCGTTTCAAACTATTTCGAAATGTAATCGCACAACTCTTCTGAAACACCATCCCATCATGATATATGGATAATCTGGAGCTCGAGGCAGAGGATCTTGTCAATGGCTAACCATCTTTTAGCTCGCCGTTGAATTAGCTTAAAACGTTTTGGTGTAATTGTCGTTGCATCATCTTTGTCATCGATGAAGTCATGGTATAACACACATCCTTTCATCACATAATCTTGGTGTCGTGTTGCATGAAGAGCGTGATTATTAAATGTATGCATACTCGATCGTTGTTTCAATTTAGCTTTCCCACGCTTTTAACAGTTGACTTTAACTTTTGTCTGTCCACACATGCACCTAGGATAACAGTACAGCATAAAAGCAGCACCAGTAACTAGAGAGAGGCAAGAGAAGAAAAAACCATCTATTTAGAAGACAGACAGACAGGCTTACGAGATTTGTCTTTCCCCTGATATCAAAGCAGACATTAACATAGGGTGGAGGGCCTTCCTTTCCGGGTCAAAAACGGCAAGACCAATTTCCCAAAACAACACAAACAGCCAAAGAACAAATAAAGTTCTTAAGTAAGAAATTAAGACTCATTCAAGCACAGAGAACCAGTTTATAATGATGATGGAAAGACATGGCGAATGTTTTAGGCGAATGAATTAAATCGGTATCCAAATTGTGTAGCCTACCATGCAAGTTCATACATTGTTGATAATCAAACTGCCAATTTTAAAGCTTTGGGCGTGATCCCGATCTAGATAAACCTGGGTCTCTGGCTGACATGACTCTAGCATCGCGGCTAACGCAGCACGGTCATATTTAATTAAAGGAGAAGAAAATTTAAATATCAATCAAATACCATTCATAAGAGTATACTTTTCCTCTCAGGTGCATGCCATAAAATATTATAATATGTACCTCAAGTTGATAAATTATAAATAAAGTCAGCACCAAAATCCGATGTGGGCGACTCAATTTTGCCTAAGGACTGGTCCTGAAGTCTTCTGTGTTAGGAGGAGAATTGCCGTCGGAAACCGTCGAAGTGCAGTTCGTACATTTCCGGTAGAACAATACAGTTGGACGTAGGTTCCGAGTTTACACTAACAAGCTGGCAGTTTTAACGACTCTCACTGGCTGAGAGGAACTACACCCCCAGCATAAATTACAGGGTGTTAAAGATGGAGGACACGATGGACTCAGCGATTTATGCCAGCTTTGCCGTTTTAAGGCTTTACATGTATGGCGAGGAAATATGGCAAAATTATGCAGCAGGCACTACCAGATAGAAAAATATGTGCACTTTTCAGCCTATAGTGTCATGTTTTTAAGTTTTCATCTCCTTGAAAGGAAATCCCCAAAGACATTATTTTCACACTAAATGTTCCCTAGACACAATATTTATGCTATATTGGTCTGTAAACTCCATTTACAAAATGAAATGTCAAATAGTTCCATTAAAAAAAAATCAAAGTTGGACTTTCTGCCTATGTTGTCCACCGGGAGCCCTGGCCGCATGACGTCATGCCGGTAAGACCTGCGCGGTGTTATATATTGACAATGCAAGGAAATCTTTGCCGAATCTATGCATTAGGCCCACCCACTATGTGCATTCCCAGAAGCCATCGTGTGGCTTTTTCATCTATAATTACTCCAACGTTTACACCTCCTCATTAGCATCCTGAAAATAATATAAGTAAAACAGTTTTACAAGAAATGATTTGAAAGATAGGCTACCGGAGTTGCATTAGATACGAGAAAAGCGTGTACAGCATAGCAACTGGACGATGCGATGGCCGATTTTCGCTCATATATCGGCCACGTAGAGGACACAAACGCTCCCGTCTGGTTTTCTGGCACGAAATGGACATCTATTGAATTATGGTAGTATCTGTGGAGAATTTGGCACGGTTACGCAGTCAACAGACTATATATTTTATAGCTAAGTCGAGCAATACCGGCTGCGACATGCAGTCGAGCCAGCGGATTGTAAGTTGCAGTGACGACAACAATCTGTCACTCAACAACGTTGAAAGTAACAATCGAGCTAATCTGTTATGTTTTTAAAAAGTATCAGCGGCAAAAATAGATAAGGTTTGAATTATATTAACTGAATGGAAACAGCCACTGGTAACACATACAAATGCCAATTTAAATTTTGTCTGGGTTCCTGTTATATCAGCTTCAAGGTACAGCATGCTGTCGGGTATCGCGGGCGCAGAGCGGCCCGCCGTGTAGCCTCGTGGGCGTTGTAGGGTTGGGCAAAGGCTAGCAGCCCTCTACAGTTCTTGGTGTCACAGCCTGCTATTTCAAACAAGCAAGTAGCTGAACAACTTCTGCATTCCATGAGTGAAAATCCGGACGTCCTTTCTTTTTCGTTTGTGTTTTTTGGGGGAATATTATAAGGCTCGTCTTCGGCCTTTTCTTTAAGAAGGCATGGCTCATACGACTACGATCGAGTTTTCCGTAAATCAAAGGGTTTTTAATGAGATCTGGTCAATATTTTGTCAAATTGTGTCAATTTTAGGCAATGTATGTAACTTAACAGTATTGTGAATTGCAGTCGTGAGCCACGCGTGGGCATGGAATAATCTCGAGTGAAAGTAATGCGATTGTCTCCTGTTCTCGTGTTGTACTCTTAACGAAGCCTCAGATGCCTGCAGCGAATGTATCGCATTGACGTCACAAGGTCAACGGTAGCTCAGTCGTAGTGGAGTTGATTTTCGGATGTTTGATCACCAAATTCCGCCATTTTTCTCCTCTTTTCCATGTTTTAAGTATGCGGAATTGATTCAGGGGTCATCAGCCCATCTGTCAGTTTTTCGGAAAGTGCATCACTTGGGATCTACTTTAGTCCCCTATATTAAACACCTGTGACTAACGCGATTTTTTCTGATAGTTTTACGCTTTTCATAAATAGAAGGCATTGCGAGACTGCAGACAAAGCATTTTCAGTATATGGGTCTTCGTCCATATTAAAGGAGAAGAAAATTTAAATATCAAACAAATACCATTGAAAAGAGTATGCATTCCCTCCCGCGTGCATGCCAGCAAGCACCACCAGATAGAAATAAATGTGCTTTATTCAGCTTATAGGATCATGTTTTTAAGTTTTCTTCTCCTTTAAATGCTTCCAACTCTTGGGTAGTGTATTAGCGTAAGACAGTAAGTCAAGAACAAGTACTCGTAGATCAGGTGTTTTCGACATGGTGTTCGCGTGAGGCAGCACTCAGAAAAAATGTCGGAAGTTACGTGGAAAACGTTAACAGTAGACAAACAGACAATTCTTCAGTTATCAATCTGAGTATTCAAACCTATGTGGAAACAACAGGGTATAGAAAAGTCATGTGGTACATACTGAGACACATTAATTTATATGATTTTAACATTTAGCGGCATGTCGCGTTGACCTCAGCACATGTACAAAAGCATAATTTTCATTTTACTTCAGAAATCCAGACATTAAACATATTTATTTATTTATTTATTTTGGTATTTTACGCCGTACTCAAGAATATTTCAAGTACACGACGGCGACCAGCATTTTGGTATGAAGAAACCGGGCGGATCCCGGGCGGGGGGGGGGACCCCCACCATCCACAGGCTGCTAGCAGATCTTCCTGAACCACCAGAGAGGAGACTAGCATGAGTTGGACTTGAACTCACAGCAATCACATAGTAAGAGGTCCCAAGGTAAAAAGAAAATTAATTGTGTTGTGAAAAGACGTGTTTTTCAAGAGGAACACGTTTAAAACATATTAATCCTTTTTGTCGCTTAATAAATAACAATATTTATAAATAATAATATCGTATAAATATTCCTTATAACATTGTGGATAACGTCAAAGCATACAATATCGGTGTAGCCCCCAGCCACTATGCTCACTCGTAACTAAACAAATAAACACTCTGAAGGATTCCTAAGAGCGATGATTGAACTCCATATACGACAGGTAATCAGCAGATGGTGTATTGGAGGGTCGGAACGCGAATAGTTTGACCTCGCGGCACTGTCGTAACAACCCAGATACTTGTTACAATTGTGAGGATGAAAATTACGAGACCGATTAAGCTACTTTTATACTGATTGAGCCGTTAAAAACTAAACCACCTTCAATTATATACCCAGCCCCCGCGGGTTTATTCAGGTTTAGTGGATTTACAGCCTATTCACAGTTTGTCATCAAGTATTCTGTTTTAAACTCAGTTTGTATTCAACGCTTCACGGACGAGTTTGTCAAATACAAACTGATTATAGCGGCGAACAAACTGTGGACTTCAGCTGTGAGACCCAGGGCTTAAGTCCCAGACCGCCCTGCCGAGGTGATGTGGAAAAGTTGGCCTAATGAAGACGAAGTGGTATAATTAGATGAACTATTCAAGTAAGTCTCCACAGCTGACCACGATAAATGAGAGCGCTGCTCGACGGTGTCGCTTAACTGTTCGCGGTACGAGTCCATGTAGCCGTAAACCTACGGAAAGGCGGGAGCTGACAGCACGTATTGCGCCGGAAAATTACGATCGCGGTTGCAAAGCGCAAGAAGGTACTTGCTGAAGGGATTATACTGGAGGCTCACCCATGCTGGACAGCTTCTTGTGGTAGTTATATACTAACTTCAACACCAAAGGCCTTGAGAAGGTTCTGAACATAACACTATCGCCATGTACATATACAGGGAAAGGACGCAAGCTTTAAACTGTCATGGAAACCGGGACGCGTGTAAATAATTGATCTGCGCAGCTTAAGTTGTGTATTTTTACGGACATTTTAGTGGTCGGTAGGGAAAGATGGCTGAGTACGCTCAGACCTGATTGGCTGTCACACTGGTCTTCCCTCGAAGGTCGGGTGTCCGGCGGCGGAACCGTGATTGTTAGCGGCGGACTTGGCGTTCTGTATAACATCCGAAAACGGTGTCAAAGATGAAACCATCTACGGCGAATAGCGTGAGTCAGCAGTAACAGTCAGTGGCGTACAAGCCGCCAACAGCTACATAAACAGTCTCTATTGGATGCGACCTCGCTGTGGTCACGTGCTCGCAGGCCATCTGCCTGATTGTCTATTCGAACTCACCTGAATTATTCACAGGGGACCTTAGCACAGGTGTTACATCCTGGTTACTCAGGCTCTGGCTTAATTCGACCAGAATTTCTCGACCTGTTGAGGACTTCTCATGATGTGTTAACGGAATTCAGTACGCCTGTAAGTGATATACACACCTTCTCCCTTCGTGGTACACTTTTGTTATACACACCATCACTTTGGAATACCGGCTCTTGTGGCTCTATCGAAACTAACTATGTTCAAACTTGGGGAAATACACAACGACAGACGACGCAGAAAGGGTATGTAAAACATTTTTATACATTACTGACGTGTTAAAAGATGTGTCATTGGCTGCTTTAAGCTTGCAGGGGAAGTACAAGACTGACTTGGATTCCGTTTGAAGCTTTCGCTTGATGGGGCTATGTAATCTAGAACAGTAAAGTTAGTGAATCATGCAGCTAGCCACTACAATGTACAATCACCGAATTACCTAATGTTCATGATATGCTGGGTTGACTGTCATGAGGAGATTATTACATGTTTTGTTTCATGGAAAATCTAACGGCTTGAAACTCTCATTATACTAGACCAGGACAAAACTTTATGTTGCCTCTGGCTCGTGTTGTTTAGGTTAACAAAGACGAATGTTTTTTATCACGAAATTTCGTCGTGACTGGCGCATATAAACTGACCTGCAGCGATTGGTACTCGGTCACCACTTGTGTTTGTAACAACAGCTGTTCTACCTGTGTTTTGATACATCACTTGTTTCTTCCGATAGGACACGAACTGGTATTTTCACAGTTACTTTATTATGCAGCCTTCAATTAAATTGATTCGTCGACTTTCCTCAGATGTAAAAATGGCTGAAATTGTTTGACATTTTTGGAGTATTGTGTAAATTTACTGCTATCAGGATGGCAACCTTTCCCTAACAATTATGATATGAACTGATTGCTTCCTGTTACAATTACCACTGCATGTAGTCTGACATTAAGGCATGGTTGTTTTTATCAGCCATTGTCAGGCAAGAACATAATTGCTAGTTGGTATTCCGTTGGCGCGCGCGTTTCTCTCTGAATATAAAGTCAGTTGCAGCATGCTACCTTTGGTCTAGATACGGTATACATCCCTAGAGCGACCAACAGAAATGTGGCATGCAGTTTTGACTTAGGCACGAATCAATGTAGTAAGTCCGAACTGAGAAATAGCGATGTGCATTGTGATACCGGAAATGGGGCCGATAAGCCTAATGCCAGCTCTGTGGTTATCAGGGCAGTTATAGGTGATTCTGCTCAAATAATGCTGATGGTCTTTTGTGTGACGTTATTAACGTTGGTAACGAGCCTCTATCACTCTCCACACCAGGGAACCAGATTGTTTTAATCAAAGTGGCCAATTACAAAAAAAAAAAAAAAAAAAAAGAGAAAAAAAGAGAAAAAAAAAAAACCTCAAAAGCACCCCACTCCATACAATCCTCCTTGTGCTTCCCACAGGACTTTTTTCTTCCAAAAATTCATGGTTTTGGCAACATTATTTAACCTTAATCTTTATCAAAAGCGATTTAAAATATAAATTTTAGACTGAGTGTGTTATATAGTATATCCTATATTTATTAATAATATCAAACATTTAATATAATAACTATATTATAATATGTATAAAATATTGTAAAATTAATCTTTCTGATAAGATACCGAACAAAAAATTATGTACCGGAAATTTAGTTTACGACATAGGCTTACACCAGGGGAATTTCTGCGAAAAGTTTAAAGGATACGTATATCGGTGTCTATATCTAATGAATTAACGGGTAGGTATATACATACTGATCCCCAGAGAACGGTCCATACGTTTTTGCTGTTTTTTTTCTGAATACCTAATTTATTTCATTATCTCAAGTCTTCGCTGACTATATGACAAATAATTTCCTCGCTTGGTATACGTCACCAACAAATTTAAGCCTTTTAGAGTAATAAGTAAAATAAGTCATTCCTTTAAATTTAAGTGATTTCATTAGTGTTCAAACCCGTGAGGAGTAATAGCAATGGCTAATATTTTTAATGCTCTTCACACATAGTAGAGATTTATGGCGCAACACGTTTCTTCAACACGTTTATGCCATAGTTATATTTTTAGGGCATAATGTAAGTCGCAGAAGGCTCATTTCCTGCATTGATGAGTGGATCAGTTCCACAGGGGTTGTGGCGATGGTACATAGTTTGATGAGTCACCATCATCGTCAGGAGTTGCGACCTTTCTGTACTAGTACAATTTATAAATGGCAGCATATCTTCTCCATTCTCCTATTATGGAATTAGAATCCTATTATTTTTGATCTCTTCAGAAGAAAAAAAACCCCATCTTAAACAAATAACATCCCATCTATATATAGACGAAGCTGTCGGAACGAAATGCAAGCTCGATTGAGATATTTTTTGACAAATCCAATTCGTGCTGAAGGTGAATGTTTTGAAAGTGTAACCCTTATTATGCTGTTTTGTGGTGTACAGAGTCCTAACTGGTGTTAGCTATATCCCGTTATACACGTATGCCATTGTGCGCATTGCCGATAAAACAAGGATTTTACAGATGTTTCTGTTCCAGTCCTCTGCTCGAATACGCGTTATTCCCATCCAAACGATTATTCTAAGCATTTAATAAGCCATCCAATCACTGTTAAGGCATCTCTTGTGAGCTATAGTTGTCTTTATTAACAAGTTAACGTAGTTGTTGGTTGGAGGGACAAGCATGTAAATGCAATATAATGTTTCAGCTTATGACGATGATATGCGATGAACAGTAAAAAGTAAAAACGTTGTGCTGAGTGAATATTTCTTTGAGATCACTGTATATAATACCCATAAACATTTGAGTTTAGAAGCGCGATTTCGCAATACCTGCGTCATCGCACGGAGAAAGTCAGTTTTGGCAATCTTGCACTCAGGAAAGTGTTAAAGGAATGAATGTCAAAATTCCGACCGACCGGACCACGGGAGACACAGACAGACAAGAACGACGCATAGAACGGCTTGCCCCAGCTATATAAGATAGTGATTTTAACTTGACAGACAGCTGTGAATACACTCGCACTCCATTTCTTTTAGTTGGAAACCTTCCCGGACTTATACTGCTCACAAATTGGCGAGAACTGTATTTGAATGGTCGTGAAGAACAAAAACATTTGAAAATTGATCATTCAGACAATGAGTGAATAAAAAAACCCAAAACAAAAAACAAATAAAACGACAAAAAGGAAACATCCACATCTGTTAAGCGTGCTATTAAACGAGTGTACACGGCATGGAAACTTATCAGTTCAAATGAATATAAATGGAAATTTAATGTGTACAATTAAATTTTAAGCACATTTTAACGAGATCACAACATGCATGTATGAAATGACTTAACAGACGCCTCTGAGCTGGCTTATTTAGAGAATCAGCTTGAAACACAGTTCCATGCATGCCGCATCAGAAAAATCAAACTTTCGCCTACTCCAATCGTGATATGCGAACTGCTAAATCTGCTTGTGCGAGTGCTTTGTTAACACAGACTCGGTCGGTGAATCCATCATTGTCAATGTATATAACCTCTACGAATTATCTGCATGAACGACATTACGTCGACAGTCAGAGAGGACGGGGTATGAGCTTCTGAGCACGGAAATGTGTTTGTTTAAGGCAAGTAAACACTGTGACTGGTGACACATGTAAATACATCGCACTGTGATACAGGTGTACAAATGGCGTTAGGGTTAGTCACCGGGAAAGACAAAAAAAGCAAACCCTGTTTCTGTATCGCTGCTACCAAAATCATGGCGTAAAGCAAGAATGTTTTATGTTTGTCTGGGTCGCATGTCCACCCGAATTTTACATTTGCCGGGACCTTACTTTCACACTAAATCATACATCAGCTCTGATCTTACGTCCACCCTGGTCTTGCTTCCGTCCTTACCTAACAAGAAGACAGATCTCGTGCACGCTCTCATTTTACGGCTGCCCTGATCTTGCGATTCTGATCTTACGTCCGCTCTGATTTTACGTTCATCCTGATCTTACGTCCGCTGTGATCTTGCGTCCACCTGATCTTACATTTGCCTCTTCTTACCTTCACCCCAATCGTACGTCCATTCTGTTCTTATGTCCATCTTGATCTTACGCCGCATCCTGATGTTACGTCCACCCTGATCTTAAGCCCATCCTGTTATGTCCGCCCTGATCTTACGGTTGCCCCGACGTTGTGTCCACCCTGATCTTATGCTTGCGATGGCGTTATGTCCGACCTGATATTACGCCTTTTCTCATGTTATGTCCGCTTTGATCTTACGTTTGTCCTGATGTTAGGTCTGCCCTGATCTTACGTTTGCCATGGTGTTATGTTAGCCCTGATCTTAATTCCATCCTGATGTTACGTCCGCCTTGATCTTACGTCTGGCCTGATGTTACGCACGTCCTGATGCTATGCCCGTCTTTCTCATACGTTTGCGCTGATGGTACCTGCAAAATGATCTTACGTTTTCCATGCCTTTACACCATCGTGATTTTACCTTTGCCCTGGTGTTATATCTGGCCTGATCTCACGCTCATCCTTATGTTATATCCGCTGTGATCTTACACTTATCCTGATGTTATGTCCGTTCTGATCTTACACTCATCCTGATGTTATGTTCGCTCTGATCTTACACTCATCCTGATGTTATGTCCGCTCTGATCTTACACTCATGCTGATGTTATGTCCGGCCTGATCTCACACTCATCCTGATGTTATGTCCGCTCTGATCTTACGTTTGCCCTGATGTCACGTCCGTCTTGCTCTTACGTTCGCCCTGATGTTACACCAGAGATAAAACTGAATTTATTCATTAAATGATCTGATGTAATTTTAGCATGCACGTCATAAACATATAGATAAAAGCATGTGACTGTCAAATGATAATATCGTACATGTTTCTTCACAAATATCATATAAGCTTCCCAATATTAGAAATATTGTCTCCAGAATTTCTTATTTTCCTAATAATGGTTAATAGTTTTACATATACATGTATAAATCAATTCATATTTCATTTCATTCTTGTCATATTTTGCTATGAATGTTACATTATCCCATTCATATAATGTTTAAGTGCTAAGAGAGTTAAGAGAGTAACACTTCTAGCTTTTCCCTCCATCGAGAGCATTTATCCGTATTAATTACTGGCATTACATATGGTATGGTAGGATTAATAGCTGCGGTACAGCAAGACTTCTTAAAAATTTATATTAGTCTTTAACGTCGATGGATAGCCTTTTACGTACATCTCTAAATCAACCCTGTGGGTTCCACAGCGTAATCAGCCTAATTAGTTGGTTTGCAAAGTTTATGTTCAAGCTCTATGCTGACATACACTGATTACAGGAATGTTATAAGAAATAAGAATACAGAACAATAAAAGCAAAAAAGTGCATATCATGCGCTCGGTGAAATACTTAAATGTCATGTCATGCTTAATCTCACTAAAATGTATCTGCTGTATAAAGCTATATGGGTTATGTAAATGTTGGCATTTCACATAGCGTTTCGGGAAAGACAGAAGCAAGTCGGTGAAATGCCAGTGAAGAAAGTATTGCGGGCAAATGTACTGGGTTTTAATTACTATAGGAGCTTAGGAGCCAGAAGTTCACTTAGACCCAGACAACATTTCGCCGCTTTTCACTGCTTTGGGCTTCAGCACGAGACTTTCTTGCTACAGACACTCTAAAGTATTTCTCTATACAGAAAAGAAGAGGCCTTCTCGAGGAAATCGTGGACATCACGTCAAAGAAGAGGCGTTGTCAAGGAAATCGCGGACAACACGTCAAAGCACAGGCCTTTTAAAGAAATTAAGGGAGATTAGGTCAAAGAAGACGCCTTCTCAAGGAAATCGTGTACATTAGGTCAAAGAATAGGCCTTCTCAAAGAAATCGTGGACATTAGTTCAAAGAAGAGGTCTTCTCAAGGAAATCGTGGACTTTAGGTCAAAGAAGAGGCCTTCTCAAGGAAATCGTGGACATTAAGTCAAAGAAGAGGCCTTGTCCAAGAAATCGTAGAGATACAAGAGCACAGACATTCTTAACGAAGTTGTAGAAATCATATCAAAGAGCAGACCTCTTAAAGCAAAACGCAGGCATCATGTAAAAGCAAAGGCCTCCTCATGCACAACGTAGCCGTTGTGTCGAGCAGTTAGAAATGCAATTCCTTAGCTCATGTAAGCCTTTACAAGTCGAGAACCATACTTGTAGTTCACAATACATCTTATATATTTATTTCTGGAGACAATCCAGTTTTGTTCTTACGTGACATAACTTGCTGACAGTTAGTGGAAACGGTTAACTTTCTCACTGTATATCTTCGTGTCACGTAGGCCTGTTGGAAAGGGTACTGTTAGCGAAAAAGGAAGGGAAGTAGAAATATATATTATCCTTGCAAATGCTTTTTCCATTCAGCCATGTAAGAATTTTTTATCTGCTTTTTTTTGCTCATTTTCATATCATTGGGCATTCTATGACCCACAGCCCCTTAGGGAACGTTTTCGTTCTCATTGCAGGACAAAGAGCTTTATGAATATCTTTTCATCGAACAGCTCATTGTGTGTTTACGTGCGCAGCCCACGGCCAGTCGGAAAAATGTCCTTCAGCTCCTGTAAATTTCGTATTAACAACCATAAACAGGTAGAAAAAAAAACAATAAACTTCAGCATAATTGTTTTGGAGAGTAGTAACCATTTTTGAGCTTCATGTATACATATTCCTATTGTTGAGACGCGTGACCTTCACAGCACAGAACCTTTACTAACTTGTACCGAGTGTTGTGGACTAACTTGTTTTGGACATGGGCACAGTAAAGCAGCATTCACTGCATTGCGAAAATGTCGATATTGAGACCGTCCTGAACAAGACATAAAACAAACGAAGTAATGACACCGGTGTCAAATATACCAAGTAAGCAAATAATAAACAGAAAAAAACGTGTGTTGCTCCTCTAAATAAACCACGAGGCCAAACATTTAATGTCTAACTTAAATCTTTGTTTTAATCACCTGTATCTGTGCGGGTATAGCAAGTCGCAGACCAGGTGGGTTTCCGTTTTTGCACCCCTATAAACGGGACAGCCTATTCTATTAACAGTTGATAAGAAGTCTCGCATTTATTCAAACCGACAAAGCAATATTCGACGTTAGTTAACCTGCGCTAAGCGGTTTCTTGACCTTTTTAATCATCTCACCACGAGATTTTAGAAAGGAAAACTCTGAAGTACATTGGGGAGATTTTTTGACTGGTTTTAAAATGTCACTGACATTTTCTAATTATCCCTATATGAGCTGGTGAGTAGACTGAGTAACCATCGGAGTAATTCAGCGGTCCAGAAGACTGCTCCTGCGCGGAATTACATTACACAAAATGGTAATCACCCAACTGTCGCCATAGCCCGCTTTAACCGATCACATGTGGCCGTGTGTTTAAATGTCATCTGTTATATATTTCGACCCTTATAGATTTTCTATTCTCCCCGGAAAGCTTAAAGCTGTACGTTGGATAATAATGCGCGCATATGTGTTAGTAGGCCGTGTATTTTTACCATGTTAAATACTGGATTTCAACAATCCTATGCCTTATAGCCAGGATCGTGGTCAAAATAAATTTATTCTAGACAGGCATTATTAACCAGTTTATTTAATGAAATACTTTTTTATGGGAAAGTATAAACTGAACCAAACAAACTAAACAAATAAAATTCACAGCTCTAACGTTTTATTAAACCTGTGCGTCTCAACATAGCAGTTGCTCCAGAATTTTTGGGTATACTGTTTTTTTTTTCATGAGCCAAATTTATTAGTTATCAGTCGGTGCCAAAGCGACAAAAATATGATGTCACATCACTGATAACATTATGGTCGAGAAAGTACATCGTAGGTTCTATCGGTTCAAGAATATTTTACACTTTTGAAAAAAAAAATTAAAAAGATAAATTAAAATTCCCTGGAGAGTTAATTGCTAGTAGCTGGAATGTTCAGAAGCACTCTTGCGACGTTATTATTTTAGGTATACTCATCTTGGGTCTAAAATCGAAGTCTAAGCCAAAAATTCTTGATACACAGAAATGTCAGTAACAAACTGCCATTGTAGTAGCTTAAACCAGACCGATCTGCCGGGAATTGCGATCATTTGACGCTGTCAGACAGGATTACAGAGATTAAAAACATACATCGCAATTATACACTGAGTCAAGCCTCAATGAAGCCTGGGAAAAGGCGGAAATAATTTCTTTTGACACTGGTGTACAACTGACAAGGGAGCTTGTTTTCCGCAGGTATATAAACTAGACAAGAACCATGATATATCGGTGCATTAAGATTTTTTTATGATTCTGTATTTCTGCATAAACCGGGATTCTGCTGGTGGGCTAAGCATGCCGAGGCCTGGTCCCTTTGAATTGTTTTAATGTTATTGTATGTTAACTCTGATGATAAAATAGCATTTCGAGTAATTCTAGACCGGCGACGTTAACTTACGATGAACATCACTGTATTCTTTTAACATTCTGTTTAATTTCCTACTGTTTCAGCACTGAGATGAACAGTTAGAATAAATCCCTAACTGAGGTAAATCGATCAGTGACCATATTTCACTGGATACATATCTGTATCGTTACATAACAATCATGCAGTGCAGAGATCTGGAAAGAGAGCTTATTGGTATAAACCACGTGAGATCAAAGGGAAACAGCTTGAGTTCTTTGCTCGTTCAGAAGAGCGAAACCTACTGTTCCATGCACATACCGTTAATACTACCTTAGGTGATTTTCGTAGGAAATCACAAAGGGCAGGCCTTTTAACAAGGAACCCTGTCGCTGGTTTCGGGTGTAAAAGAGAAGTAAAGAGTTATTGTCTACGTACAGACTCTTCAATCTCCCTAAGAGTATCAGCAGGTGGCATCACTACCCACCATAGAACTACAGGCCAACAACACTGAAGGCACCAGAAGAATTTCCATTAAAACATTTGACGGTGGGGTTTGGAGTATCTGACCTCGGATAATTAATGCAGGACAATTAGCCGTCATGATGGTTAAATATATACTCACACATGTGAAACAGCGGGTACGGTTTGATTAAATACCTCGTTATCAACAGTTATTAGCAGTGCTGTCGATTATTCGGTTTTCGGAGAAAATTGTTCGGGCGCTCGATAATTTTTTCTTATTCAGAAATGACTTGCTATAGTGTTAGGGCTGACATGAGGCTTGATCTCACCCAGTTACGTGTGACCATTTGCCAAAGAATCACACTGTTGTCGGTTCTCTGGTTTTACTTTCTATGTTGTAGTCATATATATCATATTTCACTGTAGTGCCAGGTTTATGGCCTTCTGTTTATATAAGTAGTATGCCAACACATAAACCTTCATTCTCAAATTTGTTTTGTGATTAACTCTTTGAATACGACTGTTTTGTTAATGTTTCGTGTTCGATTTTTTTCATAGCTACACTGGCATTCAATGATGCAGATAGTTCCAGTAATGTATTAACAAAGCATAAGGAACTTTACACTCATCTGACATTATGAATTCTTGGAGATGTGTCGACACCTATATTTGAGTAAAGATTACTGTTTCTTACATCCAAGTGTATTAGGTTCAGTTGGTACCTGATTTGTGATGTGTGAGCTACGTTATTAGGCCTGTAGATCCATCATGCAACATACTCATTTGTACCGAGGATGTTTTAACCGGTATGTTGATTTCCAGTATATATCAGATGATAGAATACATTCTGTCCACTGATTCATGAACAACACCAGATCAACGGTAATGTAGAGTACAGAAACCGCCATTGGACTGACAAAAGCTAGTTTGGGCCTAACAGAAGCCGCAGTTGGGCTGACAGAAGCCGTTGTTGGACCGATAGAAACTGTCACTGGACCTGTAGAGACCATTATTAGACCGACAGAAGCCATTCTCAGGCGGCGACAGAAGCAGTTCTCGGACCGACAAAAACCATTGTTCAACCGACAGAAGCAGTGATTGGACAGTCTAATTAGACAGGCAGAAGCCGATGTTATACCAACAGAAGCCGTTGTTATTCCGATAGAAGCAGTTGTTGGTCCAACAAAAGCCCTTATGAGCCCCCAGTCCTGCTTGGTTCATGTGGAATGGCGGACAATGATGTACAGTAGTGCTTAATGAAACATGCACTGTTTAAAAACAGAAGTTTAGAACGGTCCTTAACGGATTGTCTTTGAAATGTATAAAATATGCAATTATCAAACAATAGGTCATTTGTTATTCATCGAAGGTATTATCGTTTGTGTTACATTATTTCTTTATGCTTCTATAGACCTACTAGGCTTGATTTCTTCTAAGACAATCTATATTCTTATCGTATGGTAAATGCATTTATCTGATAAGAAAGCAAATAAGCAATTGGTCTGAGTGGCAGTTCTCAACACTGTAAAGTCCATTTGATATTACCTAGAAGCCACTTGATATATCGAAGAAGCCATTTGCACGTATATATAGGAAATTTGATATAATATGGTAGTTATTTGGTATGACGTGAAAACCATTTAGTATAAACACACGGCGGCCACCTAATATTGAAGTAGTAGCTACTGATTAAAACCTGTATAATTTTGTTATCATTTAGTATATAAGGTAGCAGATATTTGATCTAGATATTTAATACAAAACAGGTGTGTTCTTATATACAGGCTGATGTAACACGGTTAATCAAATGACATGATATGGTCATTCTATTTCCTCAAAGGCTATAACCTGAGAATGTAAAGTGGCACTTCAATGAGTCAAGGATGACTCGAGATATATTAGCTTAGAAGGTTTTGAATAGCAACCAGAACATCAATAAAGGTGTGCAATAGCTGACAGTGAATCAATGTACACTCATGAACATATCCTGGAACCATTTCCGAGTCGTTAACATTTGACCTTACATACTGATGTATTGATTATCATAGCCTCGGGTGGCTAAACCTATCAAGCGGAGACTATGCCCTTGTGGGATGTAAACACAGTTATTGACGATCCGCAGCAACTCGTCGCTGATATACATCTCTCTGAACAAACCCAACAGAGGAATCACCATAGTGCAATTGTTGATGGTATTATACACATCTCTATCTTCGACTGGAAACTCCACAGAGTCTGTAGACGTGATGATAGATGCTGGTAAAATTCATCAGTCTATTTCAGGCACCTAAGATCCTCCGGGAATTGCCATATCTAAAAACAGTTACATGCAATTTTCGGACATAGTCTAATCCAGTGTACAGGAAAGATGCTATGAGCTCAAAATGCCATCAAAAGAAATCTGATCTTCTTATTTTGTGGCGCCTTCTATTGATTTTAGAGGCGTTTAGAGGCCATCAAGTCTTAGAATTAATGCTACAGTATCCTTAACTGCTTTGTATAGGGTACAACAATTAGTTCTCAGATAGGCCATAAACAGACAGTTGTATGAATGTGTGGAGGATTTGCTTCAGAATATGCGTAAATGACGGCGAAATAATAAGGCAAAAACGTCATCGGTCAGAATTTATAATTCTTTAAGAGCGAAATGAATTCAGTTTTTACACCAAGCTGTCCAAAAGTTTCGTTTCGAGTTGTATTGAAATGTAACTAGTCTTAAAATAACTGAAGTTTTAAATAAATTTTAATTTATTGTAACAATACAGTCCAGGATTGCCCCAGTCCTAGTGACCTTTTTCGTGCTTCACATGAACCAAAAGCCATTGCCGTTCCCAATACATTGTACGTGCAAGTCATGCAGTGGTGTACTTATTGCGTACCAAAAGCCAGTGCAGTACTTTCATGTACCGATAACATGTACCAAATGACATTTCCATGCTCAGTATGCGCTAAAAGCCAGTGCGGTACTTGGGATTATTGGTGCATGTATTTATTGCAACCTGACGCCTGTGCGTTAGGTTAGGGTACTTAAAACAAAGCCAAACCCTTAAATGTTTAATGCGTTTTAACAAATTTTACTGAGTAGAGAATGTGGTCAGCAGTTTATCCGTTGTGGTTACATGTTCTTACAAGCTTGGTTTTACTGGCATGGATCCTTCAGCGTTTTCTTCCATCGCTAATCTAAGTCATAACCACCAACCTGTAGGCTAAATGGTCTACATGTACGTGTCATATGAAAAAAGTTAATGCAGAAAAAATATACAATGCAGAAAATTGTCATGGTCAGTTAATCTTTGTCGGACGGACGGCTTGGACCCAAAACGGGTGACCAGATTGATCATCGCATAAGCCTGTATCGAGGCCAGTAAGCCGCCGATAGGATCTGGATGTAAAGACAAGTTAATGTACTCGGCATTCTAAGTACGATTGCCGTGGGTGTATCTGAGAAATCGATGAAAGGCTGGACGGGTGGTATTTCAGGCAGGGGTGGGAAATCCTTCAAATGACTCTTTATATGCATTTGTCTCGGAATGGAATACTCTGTTTTGCTTTTTCGATGTGATCATGACAGGTCTTCCATAAATATACTGCAATTAGTCATATCCTGTGATCGTCTCTCAGGCTATTAATGACATAAACGGTGCTTAATCATTACAGTCATATTTACATAAAGAGGTATACAAATCTTTCATCCGTTTGTGTATTAAGCGTAAATGTGGGCAATAACGCTTGCGTGCGTCGTCAGAGAGCTGTGGTGTTTTTTGCAATCAGAAATGATAGGAACTGATCATCACGTGAGGTCCTCACAAACATGTCTGAATTATTCATTAATATTCAAGCCTATTTCCATGGGAATCCTTTATGAGTATACTCTTGTAGACTTTGTTATCAGCCTTCACGTCGGATAAAAGAACTACAGACATCAACAACCCTTTGTTATACTTGTTTTTGCCAGTACTTTCCATGCTTTATGTCGAGAAACGCGAGAATTGTGGCGAATATTTCTCCTGGAGTTACGTTTATTTCCTCACAGTTTGCGCTAATGGCCAATAAGTCAATTTGGGAGCAAGAAATAATGGATTGTGATTCAGAGAGCATTAAGAACAATCGCGATGTGACCCCCTTCACCGAAAGCCGGTCACTTTGTTGAAGGTTGATGTATTCTTGAAATTCCCTTTAGCCTGACTCCGGCCTTCTCCTTGATGTCCCTTTGTAGTCTGAACATTCGGTGGATTTAGCCTCATCTCACATAACCTTGTATTTGGGCAGCTTCGAATTCTCTTCTCAGTTTCAGCACGAATGCACAGAAATCGTTTAAGTGTATTAGCCAATTTTACGCGTCATCTGAAATATGTCCCTCGTGCGTCTTATAGCTTTGCATAAACAATGTCAACGGGATTGCCCTTCACCATCATGTTTCGTTTTTTTTTTATACCTAATTTGACAAGCAGGTGATGGAGGGCGGAAAAGATTTAATGCTGTGTGTAATTTTTTTTTTTCGGAAGTTTTTATTTCTTCCCGCCACTGACAAGTTACTTCGTCTGCTCAGGGAAGATTTCAGTAATTTAAACAACCTTAGCATTTACCTCAATAGAACTGTATATGTTCAGCTGACTGTAATTACAATTTTCAGACACAATTTGGCTTGCTTACATAGTAACACCAGTGAGTGTGGACGCCATCCACACTAGAGACTAACTTCTATTTCATGGGCCATCACCAGCGGCGTTGGGGATTTTCTGGCCATTGACCAATGGGGTGGTGTGTTGACCAATAGGGTGGGGTGTTGACCAGTGGGGTGGTGTATTCGAATGCAGTTTCTTGTTGGTTTGGCTGCGGCTTGGGTTCACGTTTTATCTTTTAAGTAACATGCGATAGAAGAACAGCTGTTTACTAGAGGCTCTGTGCTGTTTGCTCACACATAATTCTAGGAGCCGTCATTTGAAAGTGAGATAGGGTTGAGTACGGCGTAAAGAACCAATCAAATAAATACATGTGCGGAATGAAGTTCAAGTGTTGATGTGTGTCTGCATATCATCACGGTTCATACCACTAGAGTAATCCGAATTATACCCCGACAATCACAAACCAAGATTGTAAAATTATTGATTTATGGTTAAGAAGAGGTTTGTTCGGCATCGACGGCGAAGGCAAATGGTCATAAATCAATCATTATGACAGCTAAGCGGATTCTTATTCAAATTGTGGATAATTTCACCTCCACTCTTTCACTTCTTGAACTTGCTGACCCTACAGATGGTCTGGTTTACGTCAGGGGAATTAGTCCTACAAGGGATATATCAAGATACACTGGAGCAGTCAGTCTGTCCGTTTCCTGGTCTATTCTGCTGTGGCGACATGTTGCGCGGCGACATCTTCACATTAAACCGATTCAAAACTAACTTACCTGGTTCAATAAGTGTTTCTCGAGTAAGGATCGAAGAATAACAAGAGGAAATAAGATGCGAAATCCACCAAAAAAGCCCCCCAAAAAACATCGATATCGTCTTCACTCAATTCCTTTAAAAAATGAAGGGGCCCATGTCAAATGACTGAATGTCAACAATTGGACCATTTACAGCTAGGAATATTGCATATACAGCAAGTAAGATCATCTGTTTTGCTCGCTACAACTTCTTGAGGGGATCTTTCGGTAGGAACATTGCCGCACGAGGCAGTGAGGCCTGAATTACCTGGGTCAGTGGGGCTCAAAAGTGTTTATTATGGATAACCGAGATGAGGGGTGGAATGGTTAAAATAATTTCGGGTTCATTACTGTCTCAAGCTGCTGTATATATAGACTTTCCTGCAGCCTGTTAGCATCTTTGCTGAACTGCATAGCAGAAATGGGGGACGATTAATAAAATGAAAATGAGGAAAAGATTAATCCATACCCACATAAGATTGGGTGAATTTTCCCAGTTTTATTCAGTTTAAGAAAGGGAATAAACTATTTGATGTTAACTTTCAAAATATTTTTTCTTCAATGTCGTATCCAGGATAGCGATTACGTCTTTAATCTGGTATAAATAGTTTCCCATTCCTAAAATGATAGATACAAAGTGAGAACATCAAGTAACAACGTAAGGACTGTCGATAGTTGATGTGAAAATTGTAATTGATTGGATTTGCCACGGTTTGTAATAAAAGCAAAACCATCTAAAGCCTCAAACATGTTGCAATATCATTCAGATTAAATTAATAAACAGATGATTGTGACTTAATGCCACGTCAGCCACACTGCAGCCATATCGTGGCAACAACATGTTTAAGCGACCTCATTCCTAGAACCAAAATGTAGGGAATTGAAAGTGCAGTGATCCTAATGGACTAACGTTTCATAGTTACTTAGTATTTGTTCGATTTTGGTAACATTAAACGCTGTAGAAACATTGGAGCTCGTGCAACGTCCATGTAACGAGGAATCCTTATAAGTGTACAGACACGTCACAAAACAGTCCGTAGGATGTATTGATAATATGGCGGAAAGAAAAGGCGATGGATGAAAGCTTGTCAGGGACGCGTGAATGGTTTCACTTTAGGCCACATATTCTGATAATATGGACGTAAAATGAGGTGCATTGAAGTAAGAATATGTCGAAAATCTGTAACCATGCGTCATTTTTTTGCTTCCCAGGAGTTACTATTTTCTCATTTTCCACGTTTTTAAATGGTTATCATTTAGGTCTTCAGGAAAACTATTGAGTGCGCAATATCATTTTCCGCAGACTTCCTGAATCGTAATGACATCCAAGTGTCACATTTTTGTTGGGTTTTTATTTGGCTTCTTTCGAAAATCGCCTTTAACAGAAACTATATTTGCATTTAGAAGAGGAATGTTTTAAATTGCCATTTACAATGAGAAGGCATACATTCAAGGTGGCAGGTTACAGTTAAAAGAAATGGCTGTAAGTCGTATTCACTGCATTACTTAGGAGCAGTTGTTCACAGTGATAGATAGCCCTGCGCTTGGCTCTAGTTTGGCTTCATCCACCGATAGAAACCCGGCTCAGTAAAGTGATTCGCTCAGAAACACACGCAATCGACAAAACTCATTAAGTCGCCTATTCAGTGAACCGCTGGACCTTAACACCGTCTTCACCTTTTAAGACAGTTAAGGATTTTGCTTCCCTATGAGTACATGAGCCCTCCCCAAACACAACAAAGGCATTCATACCGAATTGCTTCAGCTACCTTTTTACTGTCGTTATAAACGAGCCGAAGGTATGGATTTGAAAAGCTACACCAGGCGTGTTATTTGGTCATTCCGTGAGAGATTCAATATGATCAATAGCTGCCAGTAAAATGCCACATCAGGTTTAAGTCATTATAGAGATTATTATGAGATGTCCGTGCTCAAAAGGTGGTGTTAAACTTAGGTCAACCGCTTCTAAAAGGGCCCCGTGATATTATACTTAAAAAACAAGTAGAATGGCAGCTTTGTCATTAAACAGATAACTTCAAACGTCACTTTTCCCCCCACTGCAATGCTGATCGCCATTGTTTAGGTGAAATACTCTTTCAAAATAAAACACCAATCAAATAAATAAACTGGAACTGCATGCAGTCAAACGGCTTACAAGCGTTTTGTACCCACTGTTTTTATTATTGGCTTCAGGACAAATATGTTTCATACCCTCACCACAAATACCATTCAAATACAGCTTCGTTGGAATGTTAAGACAGACAGCCGTATAAGTGCTGTCTTCACGATGGGTTACAAACTAGACGGCCTGTATACAGACTATGTGTTGCTACACTTCTGGAACTAACAGTGGCCAAACGGCGTACTCCGTACAAAGGGTACACACACTTCTGCTATAAATCCAGGTTATACTTAAAAGATAATAAAGAACTCGGGTTGAGGCCAGAGGCACTCAGCGCGCTTTAGTTCACTTGGTTGAGCTATGCACAATTTCGTTAGTAAAAACATTAAATATAACAGGTTTTTTAACGCATTTTATTGCAAAACTGTCAATTGTAGCGATATAGATCAGTGGGACAAAAATGAACCTAACCGTAACAGCTTTCGCAAACAGGTCAGATATTTATGGATCAAGGCTATGGAGAATCCTTCATCGAGAAAGTCTTGCAGCGTACAACTATCACTACCAGCGTTATCAGATTCATCCGCTTGTGACCTCATTTCTGTCCTTAAAATGAAAATAAGTCTGTAGTGCATTAACAAAGCAAGAAACGTAGAATTTAATTTCCTTTTACCCAAGAGGCGGATTGTTTATGGACAACATTGCTGTATTGCAAACGGAACATGGAAATCTCTCATTTTGGAAATCATTCCTTACCTGAAGAAGGATAAACGGCCTAAATTACATTTCATGGACCTGTACTGAAAGTGTTGCCCGTCATGTTCACGTAGGCCTATATATCCGTCACATGTTTCAAACCTAGAAGGTATTCCCTAGCACAGGTGTGTCATTGCAAAATAATGCTTCTGACAGGAGAATAGGTAACCAGTACGGACCTTTGTTGTTAGAAGAGGGGAGGCAACAAAGATGAAGACACTGCACTAGCCCTTTTTCAGCTTCACAGTATCAACTGTCTCCGATCGCGTGATCTTGGAAAATGACAAATACGCCCATCTGTGGGCTTCAACTGCAATTTACAGAAAAAACCATACACTGTAGAAAGAAAAATAGGTGATCACCTGACTTAAACGACATACAGGACGCTTCTGCACTTCTGGACTGATTTGAACAAATAGACCTGGCATGGTAAGGCGAGGAATCTACCTCAGTTCAAGAAAATGTGTACTTCAAGAAGCGAAACGGATTATAGCAGTGAATGACAATTGTTGACACACTCGTAAGGCCACTTCTTATTCAGTTCTGTTTTACTCTTCTTTTCCTTTTTGAAAAGACGCATGCCACTTATAAAGCTCCAAGCGTGTTCTGAAACGATGTGTGCAGAAACCGAATCGGTTGACTGAGTGCAGTTTGTACAATCCAAAATGCAGGGCCTCCTCACGTACACTGTGCAAGCTAATAAAAGTTTCCAAATCCCCCCACCCTCCCCCCTACCTTCAGCTAAGAAATACAACAACAAATATTCGAACTCTTCGAAGTGCTATCTGTTTTACACAGTGGCTTTTTCAGTTCACTGCACTGTGACAGACACCTGACAGGCTATGGTAGACTAATTCACGTCGATCTTCATACTGTAAATTAAAATACAGTGCCTCATTTGAGTGAAATATTGGCGTTTTCGACCGAGGGTTTCATTTTTGGTGGTTTATTACTAATCAACCATCTCATTTATGGCCGTATAACTCTATGGGTGGTTCGACCAAGGCTTATTCTTCTGATTTGGAAATTTAAAGAAATTTGCTGGGATTGTGAAATTCACACTTTCTTATCACACCTGTCTGGGGCCGATTTCCCGCCTTACGGTACCAAGTCCTATGTAAAACCTGATATCTCCAGTAGTCTTGCACATAAATATCAATTTTCAAGGTAATTAAATCAACAGTTCTGGAGGAAGTTTTTGTCTAGATTTTTTTTATTTACTCATTGGAGACACTTACATGTAGTTTTATACATCAGAAGGTGGTCCGATTGAAGAAGTGTGGTACATATGTTTTTCACAAAACGACAAAAACGGTTTCCATAGAAAAAATTCTCACCCTGGAAGCCTAATAAATAAATAAATAAATAAATAAATAAATAAAAAGTCTGTTGAAATTCATTTATGTTCGTAAACGTCTCATCGGTCAACCTACAAAGAAACCACACAGAAAAGAATCTTGTATATTCGCGTCAACCTATATATCTGTGTTTTGATTTTATACCCAGTCGTCCATCGGATCGATTTCAAATTTAACATGCCTTTAACATGGTTTTAGTTGAACAGATTTTTCAGATATCCAAGCGTTAAGTTTAATCAGCCACTCTATCAATCTATAGAACTCCCGGGCACACCGCTTTTCTCCCCTAATCCTGACCGACATAGGGCTAAAAGTGAAAAATCATGAGTATTAAATGTCAAATATAATTGACCCCGTTAGCATAGTTGGTAGCGCGGGGGCAGTAGATCCACGGTCACACCTGAGGCCTTAAAAAGAGGAAGTTGTACCTTCCTCGCTTGGCTTTCAGCATTAAGGGGTTAGAGCAACGACTGGTTTACTCGTATCAGTAAAATGGCTCGGATGGGCAGCTTACAGCACTGGATAAAAGAGCAACAAGGAGGCACATTCTTGCACTCTAAGGACTCCTTCATCGTCAAATGACTGAAAAATGGTTAAGTATGACGTTAAATATAAGCCCCATATCCGACATTCATATACCATTCGTAGTCCGTAAAGGGCGTTCCAAGTCAATAATCGCAAGATCCATTTCCAAAACAACGTTAAACACTAGCTCCCAAAGACAAAGGTCTGTAAGAAATTATACAAATAGGAAATAAAGCCGGTAACACACAAGAGAGAAGCGGTCATCAGTTTTTAAATGATGGCGGGCAGACAGTGGATATTCCAGGCACGAATTCCATATCAAAGTTTAGATTCGTAGTCCATGAATGAGTTCCAGGTCAAATAACAATTAAACAAGGTATCGCAGTCGCGCTTTGATTGCAACTGTTCATTAAGGCATCATGCAGATGTAATGAGCATTGCTACCTTTGCCTCCCCTAGCCCCAGGTTAAGCGGTATTAGATACAGTTCGAAAATGACAATCGTTACAGACCTTAACCGAACAGACTGTGATTCAAAAGTAACGGTCAATTACGTCTTTCCGTAAATATGTAAATATCTCATACTACAAGAGGCGACATCTATGATGTTACACATGGCATGCTGGTCTGTATAAAAGCTGTCTACAAGATAGACGGTTACACTGGGCAACCAGCGACACAATTAACGCAAGATCTGACAAATGCTACAAGCACCCACTCACACACTTAAATGTCAATAAATAAATGAATAACTAAATAAATAAATAAATAAATATAGAAATAAAGAAATAAGTAAATAAACAAAAAGAAAAAGCCTAGGGCGCTGCACAGTTTTATATCATAAAAGTCTGAAAGAAATCCTTTTGAAAAGAATAAGTACATAATTCCATTGTAAAACGTTATTGGTCCTTAAAGACTAGTGTGTGTAGTAAGGAAATCCGCTGCTGATCTGTCCACGCGTTATCTGACAGGTTTACCACTGACGCCATTGATCTATCAGCTTTGATTTAAGTGGACACAGGCCAAGTTTGTTATTCTCCGGTGTAGCATTGATCTCTGGAGAGAAAACCCGCTGCTGTGACATTTAGGGCCATGAATCCGCTGCGCATATATATCGGATGCTCATTGCGTCTTTTTATGTCATATTGCAAATCACGTTGAGGATCACTTTACCAGACCTGACAATAAACTCTCGTAAGATGTTTCTCGTCTTCCATGTTAAACAGTACAGGTCAAAGCAAACAAACATGACTGACGTGTCACGGGCCGGAAGTTCGCTTGGCTCTTGGCGGTAGTTCGTGGTGCCATTGCCATAGTGTCAAGTGGCACAGGCCATCAGTGTTGGAATAAAGACTTACTTGCATACCTTTCATAGGCTTAAAATTCCCAGAATCAATCAGATGTATCTTGTGACTGTAGCACTACAAAGTTTCCTTTCTCACCATGAAGGGCACAGCGTTAATAGGTCGGATGTTTAAGAACCCACGTCTTTCCATATGATTCTATTGACAAAACCTAATCTTCTATCTGGAGATAAAGCCCAGTAAGTATACTTAACTTCCGTCCATTCTTTACAATTTCAGACGTCAAACAAATGAACAATAATTTGTACAAAATAGTTATTGCATTGGACTCACATATAAAGGATAAATGATGTTAATGAGGTTTTTTATAGACAGAAAATATAATACTTCATTGCCTAGGGTTGGTAACTTATTCCACATATTAACAATCCTATCGTTGTAACCTTTGACCTATGTATATATGTGTGTGCCGGTAGATGGCGCATCAGGTCAACTAGTCATCCGTCTACATGACTATCCGTCTATATGGTGCTGTAAGCCGGGTACGAGGGAGACTGACACGGAGCTGCAGAAGCTCCCGGTTCTCCTCGAAGCGGCGAAAGGCTAGCTACCTGGATAAGGTTGGCAGGTATAAGCCTTAGGGTGTCAGTGACGAAATGACCGCCATCTATCGGCGCACGCCAACTATCCTATTGCTTGGTGAAATAAATGTTGTAAACTGCTACCGGTTTTCTGTTCCATTCTCTACTTTTGGATAATGTCGTCGATTTACTCCGGCCGTAACAAATTTGGTGGCAGCGGTGAGATACGCTGGACTGACGACTAGTAAAGTAATGGATTTCCTCAGCCGGGCTCAAACGCCTTCTCACGGATAGGTCGCGCCGAGAGGATGGTTTTCCGGATGATACCAGGGAACGCACGGATGACGTGACCCAGCGGACCGGACGAATAAGGGCGGATTCAGGCATTGGCATAAGGTTGGTTTTAGTACCCCTAGGTACTCGCCAACACAGGGGATTGCTTCTGTGAGCCGCAGAAGCTTTACACATGGCGGGAACAACCTACCTGACAAAGTAGAAAAAAATGGAGGCAGAGATACTGACAACCTCAAGAAACATAGCGAAACTGAAGAGGGAGTCCAAGGAAGCTTGTTACGAGTCATGTGGCAGGAAGAGCTTCGGAGAATGACGAACAGTTGCGTCACCGAGACAGCGAAGATTCTTCTGTGGTCGCACCGACTAAGGGCCGAAAGCCGCTCGATCCCGCATGTTTTGATGGGTGTACATCGTGGATTGACTACGAGACTCATTTTGAAGCTTGTTTCAAACTCAACCTGTGGAATGAGTACGAGAAGAGCTTATACCTTTCTGTTAGCTGCACAGCAAGTACTCAGTCATGTTGACGGTGGGTCACGTGCAGTCTACAGGGCCATGGTAAGGGCTGTGTGACAATGGTTTGCGCTTCCAAACTACGCAGTCCTAACTACGCAGAAGACGACTGAAAGTTGATGAGTCATTCTTGGAGCTTGGTCAAGCGATCAGAAGAGTGGTAGCTTTAGGCTATCCTAAAGCGCCGGCAGAGGAGCTGGACACGCTAGCCAACAACCAGTTTGTTGAAGCCCTGCCGGATTCTGAGATACGAGTTCGAATTCAGAGGACTCGCTCGAACACATTCGACCAGACCCTACAATTGGCCGCAGAATTAGACGCTTGCCAGAGAGCCGAAGAGGCGCGGTCTGGCAGGAAATCAGAGGTTAGGGGAGTGGCACACGAAATAGCCAGCGATGAAAGTCCAGATGAAAGTGCTCGTTTCCGCCAGGAAATAGTGGGGCTCATCCAGGAACTTAATGCGAAACACTCACTGGGAAAGCGTCCATGACAGATTCAATGCAACAAAGAAACACCAGACAGTTGCTTCAACTGTGGAGAGAGCGGTCACTATAGGCGCGGCTGCCCAAATCCAAAGAGAGGAGCCAGAGACAATCCACAGAAGACACATAACACGCGGGCGAGCCTTCAAGTGGTGATGTTTAGCAACAGGTGAAGGAAGAAGAGAGCACTAGTTGCTGCCGTGTATCACTAACCGAAAACATTGTTATACCGCCAATGCATGAGACTTTGGTGGGAGGGAAAGTCTTGTCTTTCGGCAGCCAAGGTCTGTATAAAGTCTTCGAGCCAAATGATTGCTTAACCTCAGTGTAGGGCGCATTGGCGGCCAGGAGTTTGGTCTCTAGAGAGGGAGGCGTCCCTATCAGGCTGATGAACCTAACAGATGAGCTGCAGAAATTGTACCGAGATTCCACGTTGGGTTATTTGCATCCCATCAGGACAGTCCTTTAAACTCAGCCGACGAAAAGTTAGGCAACATCAAACAACCATCTTGATGAATTAGAAGCGACACTTGATTTGGGGGTAGACCAAAGTAGAAAGGCCAGAAGCCTGCTGGACAGGCATGCCCACCTTTTTGAAGGTGAAAATGATCAGCTTGGGCGAACGAAGGTAGTACCACACTCTTTTGACACTGGGACCTCGAGAACTATAAGACAACAACCACGGCGTGTGTCTCCTCAGGTGCGAACAGAAATCGATAAACAGTTGAGTAAATGAGTTAATGTTGAGTAAAGGGGTTATCCCTTCGGTTCCTGAATAAGGTAACTGTCAAGGACGCTTATCCAACGCCTAGAGTAGATAACTCATGCCGGGTGCTCATAGTTCTCTATCGTTGATTTAATGAGTGGCTACTGGCAAGTAGAAATATTGGAAAGAGACAAGATGAAAACTGCCTTTACCACACACAGATGTCTCTTTCAATTCATTGTTATGCCGTTCGGTCTCTGCAACGCGCCCAGCACATTCGAACGGCTCATGCAGATCGTGTGCGCTGGGTTACGCTGGGACGTTTGTTTGATTTATCTAGATGATATAATTATCTTCAACAGATATGCCTTTATGAACAGTTGCAATCAAACCGCGACTGAGATACTTGTTTAATTGTTATTTGACCTGGAACTCATTCATGGACTACGAATCTGAACTTAGATACGGAATTCATGCCTGGAATATCCACCGTCTGCCCGACATCATTGAAAACTGATGACCGCTTATCTCCTGTGTGTTACCGGCTATATTTCCTATTTGTATAATTTCTTACATTGCAGAGATTACGAGATGCGGGTCTGCGGCTAAGGACGGGCAAGTGCCATCTGTTCTCTAGAAGAGTCTTATTTCTCGGCTATTTGGTGACTGTGGATAGTATTGGAGCGGATCCAGCTGTCAAGAATAGACCCCGTCCAACGAGTGTAACGGACATTCGAAGCTTAATTGGGCTTGCCTCATATTACCGGAAGTTTGTCAAGTGTTTTGCTCAGTTGACAGCCCCTTTACATAAATTCACCGAGAAAAGGTCAGCCGTTTAGATGGACCTCAGAATGTGAAGCAGCATTCAACAGGTTAAAGAACGAGTTAATCAGTGCATCAATAATGGCACACTCGATATTTCACATATCCTTCATTTTGGACACATATGCGTGTGAAAATGGTACAGGTGGTGTTCTGTCCCTAATCCAGGATGGCGTAGAGAGGGTAATTGCCTATGGCAGTAGGGCTCTGAGTAAAAGCGAAAAACGTTACTGGGTTAGACGGAAAGGCCATAGTTCACTTTGTTAAGTTCTTTCGACCCTACCTTTACGGACACCATTTCTTACTACGAACCGCCCATAGCGCATTGAGGGGGATGATGGACTTTAACGACCCGGAAGGTCAACTAGGGAGATGGCTTGATGTGCTATCCACATTTGACTTCAGGGTACAACACAGGCCCGGTAATGGGAATGCCGATGGCCTTTCCCGTTCGGGTTTAATCCATCATTGGCCTACTTGCCCTGACCAAATGCCAACAAGAGCCGTTTCACCGTGCCGAAATTCCGAAACCCAACTAAAGGAAGCTCAAGACACGGACCCTTCGATTTCGCGAAAGAGAAAATGTGTGGAGTCAGCAATCCGACCAAACTGGGACGAAATGTCGCTACAGCACTTTGAAGCGAAAGCGTGCTAGGGTCAGTGGGGGCAACTACACGTCGAAAACGGCTAGGGTCAGTGGGGGCAACTACACGTTGAAAACGGTCTGCTGCGTCGAAATTGTTTCAGTGACAAAGGTCGACATGTGAGAGATCAAATCATAGTTCCATTCTCCCAAAGAAACCTGATATTGGAGTATCGTCACGACTCACCAGCTGGAGGACATCTCAGCAAAACACTGAGTAAGGTAAGACATCGATTTTACTGGTCAGGACTTCAGAGGGAAGGGCTTGCGACCGTTGTGCCAAGTGAAAATCCCGTGTCGACGCTTAAGAGCTCCGATGCAGTGTACTGGTGCTGGAGTCCCCATGGAAAGGATTGCAATGGGCTTGCTAGGACCCTTACCGAATACTCCAACAGGAAAATCTTACATCCTTGTAATACTACTTCATCCAGTGGCCCGAAGCATTTCGGCTCCAAAACATAGAGGCCGAAACTGTGGCAAAAAAGCTTGTAATCAGTGTTGTTTGATGGGAGTGCACAAGACCAAGACCACACCCTACCACCCCGTATCGGATGGTATCAATTTGGAACATATCTCTATTTTTAATATGTTCATAAAGATTATCATAATTTAGGTTAAATGCATATGTTTCGATATACACAACAAATTTACATTCAAATAAATTTATTAGACAAACATCACATCCTTTTTAGAACATTATTATGGAACAACGATAAATCCCAAAAGTTGGTCTCAAATACCCACCATACAAAAATATTTTCAAATACCTTTTTCTCTTGAAAAAAAAAATCCAAAAAAAAAAAAAAAGTTATATATCATATATCATCATATTTCGAAATAAGTTTTGACGCTCTTTCATCTGATTTTGGCATCATTTTTATGTTTTCTTCTCCTTGAAGTTTGTATTTCTGAAATTATACGCGTGCGTCTACACTGCGTAAAGATACTGAATTAAAAATAAACGAGAAACTGAGATAAAGAGAATCAATGTTTTCTACACGCCAACAAGACAATAATGTGTTGGCCTCAAATATAAAGTTCGAATGATGTTAATGAAATTTATTTTATTGGTGTTTTACGCCGTACTCAAGAATGTTTTACTTATACGACTCCAGGGTCATTACGCTGCGCTAACGCGCTAACCGACTGAACCACGGAGGCCCCGATGTTAATGAAATTTCATGATGTGTTCCTAAGAGGCCAAATTTTCCTTGAGGGTATAGGCAGCTAATATAATACTCCTTGGCCTGGGGATCCTAGTGTTGATGTGAAGTAGACTCCACATATAAAAAAAAAACTTCATACATTTTTGTTCGACTGAACATTTTATTGCTTTTATTTATATCATAATTTTTTCGATATGAGGAGTCTGTAAGCAAATTAATAGTTGCCTCCTTCAGACTTTGGCCGGGACCGTTTGCGACACAATAGGCCCCTGCTGTTAACTGAAATCTTTCTGACTATGTTGTAATTAAACTGGAGATAAGCCACTGACATATCTTTACGGATGTCAAATGCTGTGTTTCTGTAGAAATCCTCTTGTGGGGGGTACTGAAGGATGCAAATACTTCACATAGGTCGCTTGTTGTCGTGTACTTGTGTCATCGACCGAACAGCTCAAGAACACTCTGCAAACCTTATACCTTTTCATCAAGTATTAACATACACCGGATACCCTTGGCCTGTTGAAACTATTTATGATCATCGATCCGTTCATTTTTTTATTATCACGGGTAGATCAACGTACGAGTGATAGAAATATATTGCTTTGGACCTCGGATTTTGTAGACAATCACTCTTTTATTTATTATCAGTAATTACTTGGATATTGGTTTTGGAATCAGTGACGTAGCCTCATTTTTCAGGAACGAGATATTACACTTTGATGTCCAACATTCCGACGCGTTTACAGCGCTGATTGGTCTCTTCTTGCTGGTTCAGATGATGTCGCCTTATCTTGTCAGACCAGTGTTTTCTACACTACGTGGCAGTGGGCGAACGCATTTCCAAGTATATATGCTCACCCAAACACACCTTTAACGACCATTGACTATGGTCTTCCAGGAGAGCAAAATTCTACATTAGACCTTGAATGTCATATTTAATAAGAAACAAGCGTAAATTAGCAATAGTTCTGATGGCAGGTCAAATATTTTTGGCAGCGGTCGATCATCTCAACAGTCACAAGATGCGACACGTGCACATATCAAAAATGTACCTCATGGCAATTAGCAAAAAGTACCATCAGCAACATTAAGAACACAGTTAGTTTTGACGCAAAGATTTTGAAATATTGACGGTTTTTGAAAAAAAGAACTGACAAAGTTGCGTTATAACAATGCTGACTTCATTTGAAGTAAACTTTAAACAAATCTGAAAAAAGAATTTATCATTTTTATGTATTTCAAAACTGTTTAAAAATGTCGTATAGCGAAAACGGGAAATTCGAAATCAGCCGAAAATAGATATATATCAGTGGCATATAACATACATGAAGAGTTGAATAAAATGTTTTGTTCGCCACAGAACGCCCCATTTAAATTACACGTGAAATACTTGCCCGCAGAGCAGTTTGTTTGTCCAGGATTAAAATGGATGTTAATGGCGAGGACTAAGTATGGTTATTGATTTTCAACAAGCTGATGTTATGTTCGGCCCTGGTTGTTATTTATACGCCAAGTCAGATGTCAGTATGCGAGGAATTGTTGTCGTCTCTGCCAACTGATTATATAGGGCTTAATATGACGTACTTCATATTTCACGATGTAATGGAGATTATGGATAAATCAGGGTAGCGTATAATCGTTGAAGACAATCAGATATTATAGCATATTACCGCATATGGCAACTGGGATTGCAAAGCGTGATTTTCTCATGACGTATTTCCCTTCTGATCATTGTAGAATGGGCACTAATTAAACACTCACCCTAGTAAAAGGCTTACTCATCCCAAAAGTTACAAATGAACAAAAGAAGTAAACAATATGGCGTCTGCTGCCCTCAAGGGCTTGAGTATGTGTTTATGCACTGTTAACAAACTGTTTGTCAGGGAGTGTTATAAACTGAATACGACAAAGGCCGGACGACCCTTAAATGGCACGGTTTCCTTTGGGAAAATGTCTCCGTGCCAAGCGTGAGGCAGCTTTGTTCTCGGATACAGTACGAGTTTTAGCGAACTTATTGTCCGTCCATTCGGCGGTATTTAGTCTTTAATGCGAAATTGGTTTCTGTGCGGTTTCAGTATGGCCTCGGTCACATCCCTTAATCGGGTTACCCCCGCAGAACACTGATATTGATCAGTGGGCAGAAAATATAGAGTGCGTTACTGACGCACTTATATTACCCTCCTTGTTTTGGCCACCTCGATGGCCCGTCTTGCATAAATAGGTTAAGCTTTGAGTATAGAGATGTCGGCCGCCAAATGGTTGAGAGTAGGTCTATACTAGCGCCACCAGTACTAGATATTTATATACAGCGAAATGATATTTGCTCTATAAATGATATTTTAGGACATTGTGGGTGAATAGACGCTACTGTTATGGGTTTTTAACGATACATGCTGCAGAAGGGATTAGAGAGGCCTCTTCTAGCCTTGCTATTTTCGCAGCTTTATGCCGGTTGTAGAAATTCACTAACCGCTGAAAATGCTATTATCAAAGAAAATTGGAAGACTTTATGTTTATATACATATTCTTGAAACAATGTGAGAATGTAAAACCACAGTTGCTTAGAAACAAACATGTTATACTCGTTTCTAAACGGTGCAATGATTATTCGAATTAACTGTAGATGACGAGTTCATCTGTCTAGGCTGGAGACTGATCGTGGTGGCATGGTTAAGGCACTTGCCTTTTAGTCGGCGTGAGTTCAGTTCCTTTCTTGTACAGGAAATTTTTAGAATTCTCATCCTTGATTCTACTGCTTGTTTGTGCCACGGCCGCAACGAGCGTTCGACGGTGCTGTCTTGTGTGCATGGCCTTACACGAACATCTCTGGAGACTGCTGACCTTTCACCAACAGGATATATGACACGCTTAGGAATGCTCACTACTAACTTGCCAAAGGTTGATGGTTTACTCCCCCACCCAGGAAACAGACTGCCATCGTATATGTGAAATATTCTTGAGTATTTTCAGTTTCCTTTTTCATCTTCCCAGTAACATATCTCAATCGTTAGAGCTATATATAGTCATAGAAGCTCTAACCACTGGTTGAATTTAATAATTTAAACTTTTTGGCATGACTTAGGAGGAAGTTGGAAATGTTCTATCTTTTTTATTTAAGGTATGGTTTCCAACCCCTTTTTCTGAATCAAATCGAGATCGTCTTTATATAATGGCTGAACTGAGACTCGAAATGAGCTGATCATGCTACATGTGCATGGGCTGCCCAGCTATACGTATTTGGGCATTTGGGACGGTGTAAAATCCTATCTGTACAACATAAACTCTAACGCTGATTATATTTCTTTATTCCTTTAGTTGATATTTTAGGTCCTTCTCAAGAATAATTCACATATAGGACGGCCGCCAGTAGTTTGGCGGTAGAAAACAGCGCAGAACCCACGACCAAGGCTGAGTGTCATGTAGTTTAAAAAGTAACGTCAGTTTCTGTCCAAATTCAAATCACCGTATGTGTTCAGATAAGAATATGTAGCCAAGATTTGGGTCAAAATGGTTTTGCAACTATGCGGTCGTATGTTCAAATCCAGGTCTCACGATTTCCACCACAGCTTTAATTAAGGAGATTTGTCCGTCATACCTGCTTAAGGTCAAGGGTTTACTCCGGACTGTCCGGTTTCTTCCACCCATAAACCTGACAGCCGTCATATAAGTGAAACATTGTTGAGCACGGCCGTAAAAAGCAATGAAATGAAATCAATAAATCAAAATGTTTTTTTTCCCAAATGGGTACGAATCCAACATGAGGTAACAAGTGGACGCATACTTATAGGTTGCCTGCTATAGACGCCTTTGTTATAGTATTACTTCAACTTGAAGTAAGATATAATTTTAATGTTCATGCATTTAATCTTCTTAAATATAGATTGATGGTTTTTGTAATATTTTAATTTGTGCTCATGAAAAGCTGATGATAGTTTATGATGGAGATAAAATTGTATTACAAATTAGTTGAAAATTTCCTCATTAAAAGATGAGGTAACGATGAATTTTGTTTTCATTTGTCTTTGAGATACGTATGTGTAAAAGAAGTGCTGATTTGCACTCTCAAATGGCATCGTAGCCAACGAGATCCCCGACCATGGCCAGTGCATTGATCTGAAATGGACAACCGAAAAACCACTGATTTCTATTAATCCGCTGGCAAATGACTAGTTTTCTCTAAACTTTATTTGTGTACCTCATTTTATCTTGCTATTACAAAGATATTCCCTTTGAGCACATTCTAAGCATGTCAGCTGACTACGTGTCTGGTTGCCCCCCCCCCCCCCCCCCCCCCCGGTCCCTTAATACCCTGGGCATCTTTTCTGAGTGCTTTTGAGCACGACATCAAAGATACTACTTATACCTTTATGAGCCTCTTATCCGATAAGCACATCATGTGAAGCTATTTGTGGAGTATTTCTGGACTGTATGAAGCAATCTCCTATGATGTTAGTCAAATACGCCGCCTACCGATTTTGCTAAGTTCAATCAAATAATAAGCTTACCTCTCAACTGAGCGGCTTAAATTTTATGGCCTTTCTGAGTATCTAACGTGCAGGGTGCAGTTGTTTTTATTGTACATTTGTCGGGCGATATTTTATACCTTACTGTTACCGTGTCATTGTCCTATATGTGCCTTCATGTACGACATCTTTGTGAAACTTGGTCCAGAAATCTGAGAAAGTCATTAGTTCTTATGACGTTGCGAGAATATATGTGTCTTGTTATATCGATTGCGAACGTGTACGAATATCAGCATTGTTGCATGCGAATATTGTCTTTGTAGTATATGAATATCAGTTTGTCTGGTTTTCCAAAATCAAATCGCATACGAATATTATATTGAATTGTGGCATGCGAATATCAGATTTGTGACATACGGTCATCAGATTGGTGGTCCACAACTATCGCATTTCAAGTGTACGAATATCAGCTTGTGGTATATGACTATCATATTTGTGGTATATGACTATCATATTTGAGTTTAATAATTAGCGGATTTGAAGTATTTGATTATCATACTTAGAGTGTACAAATATCAATTTGGAGGTAGGCTGCATACGATTACAGATCTGTGGTATGTAGCTAACAGATTTGTGGTATGTGGTTATCACATATGTGGTGTGCGAATATCGGATTTATGGTTTACGAATATCAAATTCGTGGCATGCGAATATCAGATTTTTGGCATAAGGCTATCAGATTTGAGGTATATGAGTATCTGATATGTGGTATACGACTATCACATTTTGGTTATACGACGATCAGATAATCAGATGTGTACTACACGAATGTCATATATGTTGTACACGAATATCAATAACACATGCATCTGACGCATACATGTAGTGCTCAGAGGAAGAATAGATAGTGCTATGACGTCGAGTAAAGGGTGAGGTTTGATGAGCTTTATAGTTGCGTAGGTTACATACCTGAAGTCCTATATACAGTCCTATATACCTGAAGAGCACAAGTGTTCTGTGAGCAACTTGATGCGCAGATGAACCGCATTGATATTATATAAATCGATATGAGATTCCCATGTAAGCCACACACCGTCAAATTCTTGTTTGTGGAGCCCCGCTCCGTGCATTGTAATTTACTGGAATATATTCCGGGATGTCTGATATCAATTTGTATTGATTTAGTTTAACAGAGGGTCCTCATCAGTAAATCACCCATAACTATGATCGAGCGTGCAAATATATGAAGGCAGTGTACTTAAGTACATGCGACTGTACATAGCTGATGCTTTAGGCAGCTGTTTTTACCACCAGAGGTATCTGGTGAAAACCCAGTGTTTGCAAGTGTGTCTTAAACCCCGGGGATGGGGACTATCTGGACGACAGTCTGAAACGATCTTAGAAATAGACACCAATCGATGGTTTAGGCTTTAACTACAGGTGATCTATCAAAATGAATCATCCCCTCAGAATATGTCACTGCTCGTGTTGACGCACTTTATCAGGCAATCTTGTAAGTGAGAGACTAGGGCAATTCGAAAATCGATTTAGGCTGCTAATTGTCCGGATTGGATTTTGAACGAGTTATGCAGGACAGTTTTCGCCAGGTAAAGTACATGTAGAAGGCATTTTGGGGTATTCGTGCAAAAAACTACGCAATGTATGCCACACTTCTAGTTTAATTCCCCATTTATATTATGGAATCGATACCCATTAAAATTTGCCCGTATTAATGTGGTTTATACCAAACAAAATTTGGGAAAAATTGTTATGGTATGTAATAAATTTTTCTATGTGCAATGCATGGAAAAATCGTCTCCAGTTTTGATATAATTGTTTCCAGCCCTTCTATGGGATTTCCTGTCTGCACTTTCCGGTGTGGAGATCATACACTGTTAAAACTGAAATGTTATACATATGTTATATGTTACCAAATTTTTCACCAAATGTTATACATCTGCACTTTCCGGTGTGGAGATCATACACTGTTAAAACTGAAATGTTATACATAACATAATACATTAATAAAATTAAATCCAACATTTTGCCAGTGATGGAGGAGGGAAAGGTTTTAAAATCTTTACAATTCACCCCAAAAAAGTAACTTTACAAAATGCTTACAAAGGGTCGTAACTTAATACTGTCTTATGGCAAGTTGGGGCCTCCGTGGTAGAGAGGGCTAGTTCGCCAACACAGCGCGATGACCACGGAGCCTTCCACCAATGCGGCCGCTGTGAGTTCAAATTCAGCTCATGCTGGCTTCCCCTCCGGCCGCACGTGGAAGGTCTGGCAGCAACCTGCGGATTGTAGTACGTTTCCCCGGGCTTTGCCCAGTCCCTCCCACCATATTGCAAGACTTTTGTACTCGCATTTAGCATTTATCATTTTGGGGGTTGCATTTCAAGAGAGTAACCATCTAGTTCGAATAAATTCTTTCTGTCGGATTTACAAACACCGTGACAATGTGTATTGTACAGTGCTAGCTGTACTGATGCTGTGTTTGAGCGCCGTCTTGTTTATTTATTCACTTAATTTACTGATTCTTTAAAGTCTCAATCTAGAATTTTTTTACCCTTACCTATGCGGTCAGTTTTATTGATGGTGAAAACGGAGTGTCCGGGTAAACTATCGACCTTTGGCAAGCTACTTTTCAACGTGTGGCGTACAGATACGCGCCACATATTGGTGGAAGACGCTGGAAGTGTTGTTTAAAGTCACCAAGGCCCACGAACAGTGAGAGTGTGCCATATTCTCTGTCCAACTCGTCTGGGTGTTATACTGGTGGATATGGATACCATTTCAAACTTATTAAACACATTACTAATTGTTGTTGTGGGCATTTTCTCTTTGCTTATGCGTATTTCTAGATCCCATTGCACAAGTCAATACATGCGCAGTTCTAGCTTATTAACCAATTCGGTAAGGAATCCGACCAGTAAAATTCAGCATGCGACAAAGGACATGACACATCATGTCTCTTGACGTGGCATTTTCGGGTATTGTGTTAGCTGCCCAGCCACACAGATGTTATGTTTTTTTGCCCCAGCTCTAGGTGCAATTTTGTATTGCATAAGACGCGTTCTCATTAATCGTAAAAATAAAACATTCATGTTAGTACATCAGTTACATAAGTGGCATACACATATGAGGATGTGAAAGAAGAAAGTCTCGCCTTGTTTTTTCACGCTTGCACATGAACAGCCGCATTCACTCCACTGAGTGTTTTTTTTTTTAGACATTATCATTTTTTTTTCTTTTGATAGTTGATGTATGCTGAGACCGGAAAAGTCAGAGTGATAACAAACCGTATAAATCAAATGCCATGCAAATTAGTAGGAAATTTAATTAGATGGCATGTGTATCATTAACGTGGGTAAGTTACTGGGACGTTCTTCTAAGGCCAACCGCTAAACATTAGTGGTTACCCTTGAATGAAGTTTGATCCATTGTATATGTAGTTGTTTAATCAGCGTCTCAAAACAATCAAGAACAGCAACACGAAGAACGCATAAAGCTGCTCGTCCCAGATTAAAAACATCAGAATTGTGCGTAGAGGAGACTTAAAGCGTGCATGGCCAATCCGATAATATATCGGTAACGATTTAATTTAGTTTCACGCCCAAGTCTTGGCTGGCACGTCTGCAGCCTCACGTTAGGAAAAGTGTTTTATACCTGGGCAGGTGCAGTGGTTCCCTTTATCAGGAAGTATAAAAGTGAAACATTATTTGAGTGTGGTGTAAACACCAATCAAATATGCAAATAAATGAATCAACCTTAGCTCAGTGTCTCTGGCATTTTCGCTATGACCTTTAGGTAACCTCAATGGCCGGGTGTAGACTGTAATTAGATGGGATATTTGTATTTTTTACATCATTTATTTCTGCCTGATAATCAATTCGTGCACATCGCATACCGGGTATCCTAAAAACAACAACAACGTCAGTATTCTAATCTAAATATTCAATTGCTTATTTAATTTGCCATTTAGTGCCGTATTTGAATCTTTTTGACTGATTCAACGGCGTTCAGCTTTATTGGTGGGGAGCTCTTAGTATACACATATATACCACCTCTCTACGGCTGGTGCTTCACAAACCTCCTGATTGCAACCTAACAATGGAACAACGGTGCGACATTCATCAGACAACGATTGGAGACCTGATCCTGCAAAAGACATTGGATTGTAAAAATAAAACAAACAAAAAACACACTGGCCTCTTTTGTTCCGCGGCATTGTCTGTCTGCAGCATTGTCCCTCTGCAGCATTGTCCCTCTGATCATCTGCCAGTGGGCGTTTTATGAACTAATCAACACACGTGCTATATACAAAAGAACGAAATTGACAATGCCAACAAGAGATGGCTTTGTCACTTCAAAGCGGCGTGATCTCCCTTTCTCCACTTCTTGTTTCTGTTATGGTTTTTATTTATCTGTCATTATGACAGCAACTTTTCGGTGAAGTTACGGACGGGTTTGGATGAAATTTTGTATACAGATTATCCTTGAGCCAATTCCCAATCCTTTAAGTATTGCGGTTGACCGAGATCTGGATCCCAGTTCATTTTTCTGATTATTTTTTTCAGTACTGTGATAAAACAGAAATGCGTATAGTAATTGTCTGCGAGGATTGAACAAAGGGCGTGGTACAGGAAGGCGGAGAATCGGCCTTCCTGTACCAAGAGGTACGATAAGAAAGTGTAAATGTCAAAATCCCAGCACACTCCTTTAAATTTTCGAATGGGAGGTATAAAACTTGAACGAAGCACCTATAAAACTTATATGACCATATAAGAGATGGTTACTTAGATTAATAACCCGCCATAATGCACTCTCGATCCAAAACGCCAATTTTTCGTTCAAATGAGAGTCTTAATTTGCCTGTTTTCTTAATTTACAGTGTGAAGATCACGTTAATCAGAAAAATATTTTTACTGAAACTTTCATGAGTGTATTTCTAGGTGCTGTCAAAAGTTTCGTTTTGGTTAACGTGTGTCTTCATGTGTAAAACATAAACATGTCATATTTTGGCAAGTTTAAAATCATATATTTCTGCTGAAGCCTGTCAGACACCCTTCACAGTACAGTGAACTAACGAAGTCAGAGAGGAGAACAGGTTGCACAACAAAGGGGAGTTTGAATCTTTGTGGTTCTTTTTTTTATGGGTCTGTTGGCGAGAGTCGCCAGAGGCCCATTATAGAGGCATGAAAAAATGTGAAGAAATTGCTGGAAGTAATTTCACCCAAGTACCCCATGTTAGTGCGCTTAACGAAATAGACCGTGTGTTGGGGTGAGATATTAGCTTCCTTTTGTGATGTTTTCTTCATTGTTTTATGTTTGGATTTATATGTAATGATTATGCATTAAATAAAAATTGTAATTATCTTTGGAGCCGTGCTCTCGTTTATTATCTTTTTAACTTTATGTCGCGAAAGGTTATCGAATGGGCTTGCGCTATCATTCGAGGGCCTACCTTAAGTGATTGCCTGTGCTAGGCGTGGCGAAATATTTACACCTTTGTGAAGTAGCCTGCTTGTGTTTAATAGCTCCTAATTGAATTTAGGTCTACCTTGCCTATAGAGCGCTTAGGTAGTCATCAAGACGGTGGAAATAGCCGTAGCATACCGGTAATGTGAAAGTTATCAGAGGGCGGATATGCCATTTGACCTTGACCCCTTGGGTCACTGACCAATAGTTGATCTCCCCAACTGCATGAATTCCAACAAACTTATACAAAGTTTCTCATGGAATTTTGTGGAATGGCCTCTTAATTCCATTTGCTATGTGATTAGCATTTATATATAATTCTGAGATCGAAAAAAGTTTGACAGATTAGCTAGTTGTGACTGTGTGTGCTTTTTTGAACTCATTTTCCCATTGCCCAAGTCTTTGGAGTCCGCAGCGTTGGCCAATAGCTATGCATCATTCACGTGATTGTTGAACCGCGCGGGCATTCTTATAAGTAGGCGATCTCTTTTGTCGGCATGATAACACCAAGCCATTCTGCAATTAAAGTTTTACCAGGGCCAGCAGTTGTTGAGAAGTACGTACAATAATGTAAGTGTCGGGAAAATTTTATTGTTAAAGTTTACATGAATAATCGTACATAAATGAATTGTTATCGTTGTTTGTATTAGGCGTAATGTTAATTCGAAAGACTTTAGTTTTTGAAACATGTGCGTGTGGCAATAGTCTCGACAAACTCACAGTTCGAAAATGAAACAGACTTAGTGGAGATGGCGCATAACCCTCGAACTGGAGATGACCAGCACTTCTTTCGTTTTCGCTTAGAATTCTGTACTTTAAGTGCAAGACACGTACATGAATTACGATGGTGGCTGATCAGGATTTGTTTAGAAAACCGTGAAAAACTGTACTGTCTTCCTTCGTTTACGGGCAAGAGCGTTGCGTGTTTCAGAATAAAGTTTCCAGATGGTGGACTCGTACGTTTTTTCGTTTTGTTTGAAGTCAGGTTATCCTGTGGAGGACCAGTATCTATTATATGATGGTTCACAACAATTTTTCACAACTATAGGTTTATTTCTCTGATGATCAACATTATCATAATATTAAAATTGGTTAAATTTAATCTCTGGTAAACATTTTTGTTGGGGTGGGGTAGGGTGGGGGGGGGGGGGGGGGGAGTTCTTTTCCGAATCTTCTCTCGGGGCAATCTCCTTTGATGAAAGTGTTGTACCCGGTAAACAAGAGGTAGAAACCAGTGAGCTGTTGCTAAGAAAAGACCGTGAATGAAGACTAAGGCTAACTGATGACCAGTTTTATGGTATTATTCATAGAGCCTCTAAGTAGTCAGCATATTTATTTAATCCGATGCTAAAACGTTTTAGTATCTATTCTTCCGCTGTGTTCTTGTACATTTATAATCAGCCTTTGTTGGGTTTTTTTATGTTGTTGCCTACACGAATTTTTTCTTACTGTTAGAAGTTAGAAGAAAGGCAATAGACCCATTTCACAGCTGTAGGACTCTAGTTCTTTCTTTGGAAGCAAACTTTTGCATGATTGAAGACTTAGGCCGTTTTGCGTTAAATGAGTGTTATCATTAATTAGAATGAGTAATTGTTAAAGTATGGTATTACGTAACGTGTGGCCACTATAGCGAAATCATGCACGAATCCTTGTCGAGAGCACACGTGGTCGTCTAGCTATCACTGATATTAATATGGAAGCGGAAGTATAAGGCTGAAAGCTACATTTGTTATATATTATTTAACTAAATGGCGCAGAGCTCAGTAATTTTTCAGAGACTTAGAGTTGTGGTGAGGTGATTTTTCCCAAATCTGCACTAATGCAAAAAAGATATTTTAGTGTGACTGGAGTAGTATACCATTTTTCAATTTTTTTTCACCCAAAACATCGCTCCAGTGCTTGTTTGGAGCTTTATAAGAAGAGCAAAACAGAATTGAAAAAGAAGTGGCATTACGAGCGCGTCAACAGCTGTCACTCACGGCTATAGTCAGTTTCGTTTCTTGCGTTGCAAATGACAATTTCTTGCACTGGGGCCAATTCCCCGCCTTACCATACCAGATCATATATTCATTTTGATGCTGTTTCATCCTTTTGACTGATCTGGATCAGGTAAATGTGCATAAAATTACATCCAATGTAAAAGATTGGTATATAGAAAGAGTTATGGTCGACGTGACATCCAGTCATTCATGTCATCATTTGAGATCGTAAAATAAACTGCTTAAAAACCTCTTGGTTTAGTACTTTTTTATGAAACGTGGCGCTTGCTTATGAATTTGTGCCCCTCTTATTTATTGGACATTTTTAGCTGCGAATGTTAAGCTTGTTTAGTCTTTCGCCGGGTTAGTCATCTTGGGATGGCAGCATATCATTTACCATAGGTCTCATTTCTTAACACGTGCCATTCACTTAACTATAAGAGCGTGATAGTAAAACGACGGGAAATCTTGTAGCGTGATATCGTAAGTTAGTGCAGATTTGAGCATGTTCACTTATACGATATAGAGGGCATTTGAATGGGTGGTGAAAGCGGACTACCGCCCTTTAAGGAGTGACTGACCAATAATCCTGTTTGTGGTTTTATAAGAGAGGTCATGCAGCAGGTGCAGTGGGTGACAAGGACACTTGCGTAAGGTGCATATAGTTTCGTAAACGTCGCCTGTGTGAACAGACGAAAGGCATTCATACTCAGGAGTGATCGAACGACAGTACCAATCAGCTATTGCGAAATGCCCGTGCCCAGCGGGTCCGGATAACTGTAAATACGCTGTTTAAATCTCGGTGGTGTCATAGCCCGCAGTGCTCTGTTATTGATTGACACGGGTTATGTGATGAACCATGCTCTGTTGCCTACTTATACAGCCGATGTAGAAGTATCGAAAAAATTACACAGGTGGTGTAAGTAATTAGCAGGTAGATTGATTTGTTAATATCTTTGCTATAGCACCAGACTATGTCATCTGCCTCTTGTCAATAATGAAAGACTGCGACTTGATAACTCGCCAGCCTTGGTTTTATGTCTGTCGTGCTGTACATAACGTTAAGCGTAGATTGACCTTTCGACTGGGAGCAACTGGGTTTTTGGAGACTGGAAGCAATTAGGAGCAACTGGGAGCATACAATCGCACGTTGCTTTTAGTCGATCTACGCGTGCTCGCGTTCACCGACAACTGCTGACTCAGCAATTGCTCGGAGTTGAACATGCTCAACTTTTCTGCAACAGTGACGCATCATGTGCATGAGTTACAGTATGAAAATGGCGACCACCGAACGATATGTGGATTAGGCATGCAGACAAAGCATTTGACCTACATGGTTTTGTAACGAGGGAGCGGGTTATAATTAGAAATTCGTCTATCCTTTCACAAAAAGGGGTATAAATGGAAAAGTTGGAATAAAATGACAAGAAAATTTTCAAAAGAAACCTTAAATTTCGAAAGAAAAGCCTGACAGTTATATTAGACATTATATCAGTTACATCCACGTATCGTGTACAAGGCCCCCGCCATCATGCACCGGTGATAGGACAGTCGAGTTACTAAATATCTGCCCACAGTTGATGCAAGTCGCAGTCGACCTACGCGCACCGAAACTGTATCCTACTAAAAGCTGCCAGTTGCCCACGATCGGCAAACTTTTCGATGTAAGCACTACGGATACATTTGGGTCGACTGCGTCGAGTTGTACGCAGTTGCTTACGATCGCAAGTCGACCTACGCCTTGTACTAAGTATGGAGGTTTAATCGACGTAAATTAACCATGCATATTATATTAATTTGGACATTGCTAACTTAAATGGAAATATTAGACGGAATTGTAAGGAATATCGCTAATGGGTGGCGCTAAAACCAGAAAACTTAAGCTGGTTGCTGGATGGAAAATACAGGTACAAACACAAAGCGTGAAGGTTTGATCATCGGGGCACGCTACAAAAATTTGATCACAAACTCAAGCTACAATCTTGCAGGACGTATCAAGGGGCAACAGTGAAACCAGATGATACTAATAACAGAGTTAATGCTTAATGCATAAATAGTAAGCGTGAAAGTTTGACCATGGATCGACGTAAGTTAACCAAGCATGCTATATTAACCTGAGGATTCATTTTAACTCGAGTGACAACATTGCAGGATATAGTAATGGATAATGTGTAGCAGGTAAACGATAAGCCCATTTGATATACTTGCAACATAGTTGCGGATAGAAAGTAAGGTAATAAATCAATACCGTAATGCGGTTATATTCGGTCATAAGACTGGACCGATGATGAATGGGTGGGCCATGGGCGGACTGACATCTCTGGGAGAGGTGAGGCTGAGACAGGGAAGAATGGGTCTGGGGTAGGGACTGTATGGTCTTCCCAAGGTAGCCCTCAAAAGATTACAGATGGTTCTTTACTAGTTTTCCGAGGAGCCAATGTATCATTCTTAAGGATGAAGGCGCGGAGTCGTGAAGAATGTGCTGAAGGATCTTGTCATGCCATGTCCTTGCTTGGAGGCGCCACTTACTTACGTCAAACATAACCGGAAAAATTCCGAGTAAAATGGAAATCAAAGAGCTGTTGTCATTTTGGACACCTATAGTCGAAAGAGTAGCTACCTTACTGATGACTAACCACTGATCAAAGAAAGCACGTGTTCGAAAACATATGAAAAAAATTGTTGTGGCATACGGTCCTGGAATTTGACAGTGAGTTATCTTTGCGTCACAAAATGTACTGGCCAAAGACTTTGAGAATGGTACTTGTTACTTTGTCGCTTAGCGCTCAGCTTTGACAGAACAGAGCAAGGAAACAGAACCGGTGTCAGTATCATGCGGCTGGGTGGGTGTGTGTGGGGGGGGGGGGTCATGTCGGGTGTCTTCGACATGATACATGATTCTGTGGCGGCATGGATTGCCACAAGAAGACGCACAGTATATGTACACACACCCATATAGGTGGCATAATCGTCCGAACGCTATTTACATGTATACCTAAGGTATATAACAAGATACATAACTTCAAGCCCTAACTTCACATTAATGGACGTAAAACATGGGAAAATAGTCCGCTATCAACCAAACGACGTTCCTTCGAAAGCTGATGCATTAGGGTTTACACTGATGCGTGAAAAAAAAAAGAACATGCTTTTCCCCGGCCTACATTAAGCCCGAAACCTGTAACTGTAGTCGGACAAATCCGGTAACAGCAACATCAGGTCACAGCTTCGCTCTGATTGGTCACATAACAGTCAAGCATTGTTTGTGACCAATCAGAACGTAGTTGGTTTACTTGGTCGATTTTAGAATTATGGTGGCTCCAGCGGCTTCCATTGCTGAGAAATCAAGCGAGAGCTGTCCAGATACAACAAACTCACTGGTTTCCGGCTTGGTGTATCCAAGAAAGAGCATGTTTACTTGCCGATTTATATATCAACGTAAAGCTGAGTGTCTGGGCTTTAGAACCAGCGCCATTTGGTTGAGATTGGACCATTTTTGCGTGTTTTATGTCCAGTTATGTAAAGTTATGGTTTGCGCCGTGATTATGTACCTGGTTATATATATTGATTATAAATTGATTCTGCCACCTGTGCACACACCTAACGACTCCTCGTCGTCGTATGACTGAATAAAGTACGAAGTAAAACACCGACATACATACATACAAAATGTACTGGCCATGTGTCCAGCTGTAAGCATTGAATATTTCACCTCAGTTCACGGGCGTCATTAATACAATTCCGTTTTCCTGTTACTTTTTTTTTTCGTTTAAAAATTCGTACTGCCCAGTGATTTAAGGCTGATATGATGGTGTCACAAGTCAATTTTTTTACAGACCTTTTATAACTTCAAAGTCCTCAAATGTATGTCATGGACTTGTCCTGTGAGGCGTTTTTTGGGGTAAAATCTTATGGTACACGTGTTTATGTCCCCAAACAGGGTGTGGTTAATCTGTCAGCGCTTCTGAGAGAGACCAGTGAGAGATAAGTTGCTCCCTTTTTTGTTTTTAGCAGTGTTTTATTATGTCAATGACATTCTGACACCGGCTTCTTAATAAGGTTCTGATATATATAACATGAAAGTATATACTGTTGTGAATAGTCTTCTTACTATGGCACTGAATGAAGTCCAGACGTTTATATTGGTAATTTGATGTCGGTATCATATTACAGAGGCATGTGTCCAGTATCGCCACCCAGTCTTGGCGACTGAACGAATGATTGAGGGTTTACGCCACTCCAGAGGTTTTACAGTCATATCACGGCGAGTACAAGAGTTTTCCTAGAATGTATAACAAAGCATTGACCAAACTGATGAATCAATGAATGTGTATGTATATAAGACAATAAATAGGATAACTAAATGAATCCGCAGATTCGTCCAAAAACACTTGTTGGTTAAGTTAAACTCCTTTGTGTTTCCCGAGTGTATTATAATTGTAAAGGGTATTGTTTTATCAAGGAATTATTGATCATAATGCAAAAAGAGTATCAAAAAGTCGACATGCTCGTACAAATAGTAAATTGAACAATATTCCGCTCTTCTCATTTGTCGTAACTGAATACGTGAACTGAATGCTTAACTTAATTATCGAGATGAATGTTGAATGTATTGAACACAGAACATGGCTCTTCGTCTGAGAGGCGCTGGTTAAATTAATTATTTATCCCAAACCTGAAAAACGTTTTCCCCATTTTATCTACGCTCATTGTGTATTGATGGATATCCGACATGCGGATTTATTAAAATGTGGCATATCGTGTTCAAGCATGGTTGGGGGGTCTGAGAGTCATACGTTTTAAATATGACTATGGATTAGGAAGACAATTACTAATGATGTAGGCGGATACCATCGTGTTATGTGGCGTAGTATTTAACAGGAGTCAGTTCATACCAGTACGTTGGCTGTGTTTAGAACAGTTCTGTTTTAGTTACCAAAGCTGTCAATATAAAAGTCTGAAACATCTTGCAAGGAACCCATCTTGTTTGGCCATTTTCACGCGAGGAAATACAAAGACTACGTATACATTTCAGAGAAACAAATACGCTCATGATGCCGTCTCTCACTTGTTCGTGTATTTATTGATTGTTGCTCATACACACAGATTGTATATTGATTTGTTGCCATGGTCAAGAATGTCTTAGTTAGAGTTTTGTGGGTAAAGAAAACCACAGACTTTCGGCAAGTTACTGATAATCTTATCCACATGCATATGCAGTATAGATGTGCACACCATATTGGTGGAAGACAAGTGATTTTCAACTGACATGAGACTATGCAATCGGCCCCACGAGCGTCGTCGATGGCTTGTTGTCACCATGGCCCCACAAGCAGTGGGAGCGGGGAAATCTTCTGTCCCATAAGAATCCCATCAGGTATAAACACAGTTGAAGGGAGGTAATGGTTGTGAGCATTCTGTCAATCGATCGGCCATTTGCGAACAACTGTAAGTTAAGAATTCCAGATCTACATATGACGTTTGCATCGCCTTAACTTTAATACAACTCCATGTTGGAAACTGGAGGCTATTTGCTTTATTGAATCGTATATATAACATATTCTAAATGAGATATATAAGAATGTTGATGAAATGCTTTTCTAAAATAGTAATCCTCACTATTAGTCATGAACTGCCTGGAGTATACTACTATTGTTGACGGTGTTTCATCTGACGGGCCGCTTCGGGACCGGTAGATCCAGGATCAATCCTTGATCGAGTCACACCTAAGACTTTCAAAGAGGAAGTTGTAACTTCCTCGCTTGGCGTTCAGCATGAAGGGGATAGTGCAACGACTGGTTGACCCGTATCAGTATAATGGCTCGGGCGAGGCGGCTTACTTGCTTTCGGTAAGTCGTCTCAGTGAAGCAGCACTAAATAAAAGAGCGGTGGAAATCCGTCTTGCAACAAGGAGGCACATTACACGTACATACACCCTAATGATTCCTTCGTCGTCATATGACGGAAAAATTGTTGAGTACGACGTTAAACCCCAAGCACTCACTCACTCACTCATCTGACGGGTACACTGTCCACAAAGGCATAACAAGCATACTGTTTATAATGCAGCCGGATGACAGCTACTAGATATGACTAGAAACCATACAGTGATATTGGACAGTTACTGTGATCTCGTATGATCATAAAAGATTCATAAAAAGCAATTAGAAGCTGATAAAAATAATTTGTATTGTGGAATATGGTCTTTGTTTTGTAGGTAATACTTCATTATGCTATATAGGTTAATAGTGATATTTCGCAAAAAATGTGCTGACGCATCACCTATAATTACACGTGTTTCTGAAATTCACAAAAATGTATTGACGCGTCACCCATAATTACACGTGTTTCTGTAATTCACAAAAATGTATTGACGCTTCACCCTTGAGTGGATAAAAATCTCGTGCTGTTAAGAAGTTTTACAATGTAACAATTTGGCAAATTGATTGAATTGCAGGCATCTTGATCTTTTCTGACGAAACAATAAACTCTGACAATCAGACTGACTTGTTTCCAATTTCTTGGTGATAATTCCATTTTTTTCTCCCTTGTAAAGTGTATCATATCCTACCATTTGCACAGTTATTCGTTTCGTCTAATTTAACGCATGGTTTGCCATTAATTAATTGTATCATCTGTTTCCAATTCTAACATGAATGTATTATTTATATAGGTTTGTTCTATGTAAAAGCTTTCCTCTATTGTTGAATGAATGGTCTTTTCCCACTTGTTGAGTGTGTCGCATTTTCTACTTGTTGAACGCATTATTTCGGTTACGTGTTAAATTTGTCCATGTTAATGGTCCTGTGTTTGGGGGAATATCGTATCTAGTCGAGTGAGTGCCTGATATAAATTATGTACCACCCAACACAGGTCTATATAACATAATTGTCAATAATCTTTAAATTTTGATAGAAAACTTCGGCAGTGGGAATTCGTTGCGGCATTACAGCACAGTGTTGTTTGTATATCAGTACGCCATTCATTCAATGGAGTGCTCGCTTTGAAATTTTAAGCATGCGCTGATCGTACTATTTAAATGGATATGTCGTCGTTTTGTGTGGTGTGTCCAAATATGTATAGCTTGGATAGCGTTTGGAAATGTTGTCATGAAACGAAGTCGAATTACTTTATCGTGTAATGTAAATCAAACATTATGTTGTGTATTTCGCGAACACGTGTATACATCGGACGAACACCTGCATGATGAAATATACATCTCTGACTTTCCCCAGCAGATGATTGTGACGTAAGTCCAGTCACAGATTTGATTGGCTATTTTGATAGACGTGCAATTAGATTATGTACCCACATGTTGTAGTGTGAATTGTAGCATGCTAGTCATAGTGGTCATAGCAAATTACACGTGATCTTGAACATGTCAAATATCAAGACTGCTTCAGGTTGGCATTCACCGATACAGTGGAGATAAAATAAGTATATGGCAATTGTTGAATGTATCACTTCTTAGACCGTAAAATATTTATCGGTTTCTTACGATTATTGAGTTCATCACTTCCTCCCGTTGTTAAATGTATCCTTTCTTCCTTCTTGTTGAATGTGTAACTTCTGACCAACACTTTCATGAATCACTTGTGCACATGTTTTGAATATGGTTATTATTTTCACATGTGGAAATTGTTTTTCCAAGGCGTTGAATGTATCATTTCTGTCTTTTAATAGTTTAAATCATTTCTTTCCATAGAATCTGCCTTCTTGCTTTTTGAAAATAACTTTTATTCCCACTGGTTGCAAGTTGAGTTCCCGCTGTTTCTTTCGTTCCACTTTTAGCAGATGGCGTGTGTGCCATTATTTTGTGCATGTTTAGTGCATCAGTTTCTTCTGGTTGGTTCCTAAGTATTAGCTGAAACATATTTTATTTCGGACTTTTGGATGTGTCCTTTGGTTTTCCTTTTTGTACAATACCGTGTAAATATACGGAATTGCCAGCTTATCAAATCAGTTGGCAGTATTAGACACACATTTCCTTGTGGCGGAATAAACGATTCAGCTAGAGTTCCTGAGCGCAATTATCTGCATGTATACTATAAACGTCATGTTCGACTACCATTCATAGTCCGTAAAGAGCGTTCCAAGTCGATAACCGCAAGATCCATTTGAAAAACAAGGTTTAACCCTAGCTCCCAAAGACAAAGATATGTAAGAAATTATACAAATAAGAAATAAAGCCGGTAACACACAAGAGAGAAGCGGTCATCAGTTTGCAATGATGCCGGGCAGACAATGGATGTTCCAGGCATGAATTCCATATCAAAGTTCAAATTCGTAGTCCATGAATGAGTTCCAGGTCAAATAGCAATTAAACAAGGTATCGCAGTCGCGCTTTGATTGCAACTGTTAATAAAGGCATCATGCAAATGTAATGGGCATGGCTGCCTTTACGGCCCCTAGCCCCAGGTTAAGCGGTATCACATACAGTTCGAAAATGACGAGCGTAACAGACCTTAACCGAACAGATTGTGATTCAAAAGTAACAGACGGTAAGGTCTTTCCCGTTAGTATGTAAGGATCTCATACTACAAGAGGCGTCATCTATGATATTACACATGACATGCTGGTCTGTATAAAAGCTGTCTACAGATAGACGGTTACACTGGGCAACCAGCTCCATCTATGTTGTTAAATACCATGTACGTGATAGATATGTACATATGGATAACAGCGCCGTCTATGTGGTTTATTACAATGCAGATCACCAGAGATTCTGAACGCTCTGTCCATACCTTCCAACGAGAGTGTTATACTCATTGTAAAATTTGAGAAACTTAGTGTTATACTTATTGTAACATCTGAAAAACTTAGAATGAAGGCGTTTGATGGAGTATCAAACTGATGACGTATAAGCCAGAGACCAGAGTCAGGTAGCTTCTGTAGAACAACACCTTGCCCATACAAGACCAGTACGATTTGACGTGTACGCAATACTGCGTGTGAAAGTGATCATCCATTTTGTCTTCAGATTTGTCATAATGTTCACGGTAATATAGAGCAGATTTCTGTTAATAAATGCATATTCGCTACTAATATGTCATAATACCAAAAACAAAAATGTAGTAAATATTAGAAATTCTGTGTATTTGAGTGTAAATGTTAGGCTACATGACTGATGCATTTTGGGAGTGGAAGGAGCTTTGGGACTTGAAAATTTGGAAGGTATTCATTTAGGCCTAAACAAATATCATTATGCAGCGTATGTAGCATCCATTAGATTAGTGTATAGGAGCGGTATCTTTAATCCTTTTAAAATGTTTCCATAAATATCGCCAGCATACTGGTGCCTCCGTGTGACATTTCGAAATAGAAGGTTGACTGATTATCAGCTGTTTAAAACCAATATGAATGGCGCTAGTCATTAACAGGATGTCCGCGGTTGTATATTATTTGTTGAGAGCAGGTTCTATAGGTCAGTGTTTCCCTGTGGTAACAGATGGATGCGGTTTCCTGCGGAGTACGAACTTTTTATCGTAGTCCTAAACACAAGAACTCGCGGGACATGCCATTTGTCACTTAGTGCGGGGAATGCACACGAGTGGATGTTATTCTGCCTCGTGGATAGAGCGCTACGTCCTTAGCGGCTCTCTCTATACTGATAGCCGTCGTAAATGTACAATGATTCTCAAAACTTCTCTCCGGACTCATCCGTGACACAGAAACGGCTGTGAAATTTATGCATTCTAAAAGTTCCCTTATGTATTAAGTACCTAATTTATGCATTCTAAAAGTTCCCTTATGTATTAAGTACCTAATAATACATTTAGTGATACAGTGGGGAGTTGTAGGATAATATAACTGACTTGTCAGTTGCGGTTTTGTCTGATCCAGGTCCGAAAGGTGGAAAGGAAGAGTGCCCTCTTGTTGAACGTGTGCGTTTACTCAGCTCAGCTCATCTGACGGACAAACATAATCGTATTAACTTGTCATTTCGTCTCGAGGATATCACCGATCTTGTATTATACGGCAATTTTCTGCCCTCGTATAAATCCTATAACAGCTCGGCCGGAGGGTGATGGATTTTCACTGCTGATCTTCGATATCAGGGCGTGGCATGGATTACATTCCGTTAATTTAATAACAGCGTTCATATCCCAAGAATTGCTTTTCTCGTCTTTGTTACTCACACACACATTTGTTTGGCGCACCTGTGCTGAAAGTGAACCAAACAACAACAACTCTTGCCAGTACCTCAGCTGGTGAAATGCATCCTTCCTTTCGCGATGCAATCAATTTTGCCGGGAGATATTGTATTCTGCACAACAGTCCATCTTTTCGCTCGGTTTGCGACACGGATTATTCTTTGTTAATGTCTTAAATCCCAAAAACAGGCCTTTTCCCTGGTTGTGGAATAATTGCAAAGGAAAGGCCGAATGGTTTTCTCTGGAGATTTCCCAGAGCGAGCACAGAACTTGTTACTAATCGCTGTCGGAAAGCTGTAATATCTTAACTGCATAACGTTTTGCCTTCTCGATTGGTAGACAAAGCCGGGGAAGGAAGAGAGGACTTTCCAGAATTTTGTATCAGAACGATGGAAAACTGAGTGATATAGTGACAATACGTAAGTTGACGGGACCCACACTGCGGTCTTACCAAAGCTTTCTGTGGTAAGATTCGGCAGAAAAGCACAGCTTGAAGTGGACATCATTGTCAAGCGTACCTGTCTATAAAGACCTTATAACTTCTGACGCTGCATAGAATGCATTCTAATTCAAAGAACGTGAAACACGGTAGGGGAGGGAGATGTGTGACGTTTTACCTCCCAGCTCTGGACGAAGATGAAGATCGAGAGCCCCGACGGGGTAAGGCTTCCAATGTAAACTGTATGTGCACATGTGATCTGTAACAACAATTGGTAATGCAGAACTTCATGATAACTTCCTGCATGCGCTTTTTCATGCATGTAGAAAGGTCACTCTAAAAAAAAATGTTCATCGTAATGAATTAAAACTTGGTACATGACATTACCATGACCACTTACGGATCAAGTTCGAGTTTCCAAAAACGTTATAGTTCTATATTTTCCAGGCTTTAATATTTCCTGAGGTTTTTCCAAAATGGCTTGTTGAATCAATGCTGTGTATGCTACTTCACCATAACAAGTTCCAGATCAAGTTGAAGTGTTGCCCTCTTGTACAAGGAAATTATCCCGTTTTATCATGTTATGTTATTGACATTTTTCAAAATGATTGCTCATTCTACTGAATTGAAATTTGGTACATGGTTTCATCCAGACAAGTTACAATCCAAAGTCAGAAAGTTTAGTACCATTTAGTGCATGTTTTCTCAAAACTATGTCTGTTTTTTGTTATGTGGTGGACTTTGACATGGCTATTATTCTTAATCCTGAAGCTGGTTGGGAAGATGGATTGCTTTAGCAGTTTCTGAATAGGTGTCTGAATAGGTAGTTTTTGGAAATGATGGAGAGAAGAACTTAGTGGACACAATAGGTAATTGATCGATAAGTGAACAAATCTGGGGTGGACAAAAGACTACGTTTGAATTCAGTACTTTTATATTAAAAGTTGATATTCAGATCATGGAGACATGATGAAAACGTAGTGTTTTGTATACGTCGCTGATTTTGTGAAGATAGCATGTAAATAAGATAAGTCATGTTGTCACAGAATAAAAGTCAAATGCCGGTAGTTTGATATCTGCATTGAATTCAGATGTTAATGAACTGAAAAGCTAAATTGCAGGTGGACACCACCTTCTCAGTAAAGTTTTTTTTATACTTCTGCCAAGTGAGAATTAGTAAGACGTAAATTGCAAGGATACATGTAATTGGTCTATACGTTTTTTTTAAATCCTTTTAAATCTAAGCCGCAGACGGAAGACACTATCTTACATATAAGCTTATTTCATGTACCATTCACATAAAGGAACCGATGAATTGTTGAAATGCTAAATTACAATATTTATAACTTGACGTGAGTTGAGATAAATTATGTTTTAACATACCTGTCTGACTGTAGAAAATTTTACTTTATAAAATAGATTACCAATGATTGTGTCGTACATCTACCTTCTCACTGGGCTGTTCAATTTTACATGACATCTGGCCACTTTATGGTTCCTGTAAAGTTTTAAATAAAAACTCATTTGGTGTGAAGAGGCTTTCACACATGTAGAATAACAAAGATTAACTTAAAATTCGGCGAAATTCTGCTGAATGACGTTGGTGAGATTCACCCAACCCAGGTGGATTAGCAGCGGAGAAACACTGTACCTTTGTTCATCCCTATCGATGGTGTGAAAACAGGGGGAATAAATCTTGCATGGTTATAGTATACCTAAGGGATAGTATTACACTGTGGCAGCCTTACTAAGCACATCTGGTAAAGCTGACAAGATAGAAGATTCACGGCTTACCCAAGCTCTCCACACCATCGATGAAGGCTCAGGAAAATAAGTTAATCAATTAGGAAGCTATAGATGTATTAGTTAGACCGGGCCTAACAGCGGGGATAATGAAGATGGGTAACAAGGCTGGGACGAGAGGTGAAACAATCAGACCTTAAATCTACTGACGGACTACCAGCAAAAAGCCCGAATTTTCTATACATTTTTTATCACCTTTCTAACACCAGCACCAACATTCTTTTTCTCAGATGGTTGGTACGCTGTACCCTTTAAGCCTGCTTTGCCTCATATAGGTTAGCTTCACACAAACATACAAAGCTTTTAACGAGAAAAAATCGTCATTCGGTTGTAAAATTGTGGGGAATAACCCTATTAGTGTAAACTCCCTGTAATATTTGACGTAGCTAAGTGTTCCGAGGATGTAAAATTCGAAAACAGGTCAACTGTTCATAACACTTGTCACAGCATTTTGATAGGCATTGTAGCTATTAAGTCAGTGTGCCAAGGTCGAAACTTTCAAATTATCGATGGTTTATGATAACTTCTGTTAGACGTGCAGCTTAACTTAAAACGTTATGTTAGGTTGATGGGCTTCACTAAAGATTCTGCAAGAATGGCAAATTTTTCATTTAGTTTACCCAGCATCTTTCAATATTGCAAGTCACTTTTCACATTAATGGTTATAATTATTTTCATTGCCCTTGAAAATGGTAGATGAAAATTGTGTTAATGTTCTGTCAGGATTCATATTTTGTGGTGACTTTCATCCTTTTTCTATGCCACAAAAAGAGGACAACTTCATTTTTTAAAAATTTGCATGGCAATATTTTTAGCCAAATGGCCAAATGGATTTTTTTCTTTGAAAAATATGAACCGTGTCATCACCATTTCTGTTCTCGAGAGTTCCAGAAGCACAAGTCGTTGGCTATGGTGTTCGTTTGTAGCCGAATATATTGGGAACCTAATGGCGACACCGTGTCGTATGGCTCATGCTATTAAGATAATTCGTCTGGCTTATACCTGCGGCTCGCTAGTATCTGGTGCAGTCACAAATAGGTTCCCTTGGAGCCGGTATTTGCCTGTATGGCTCGGACCACTGAATCATTACTGCTCTCTGGCGTTGACTGGCGGTCACGTCCGGGTCACCAAAGACTGACAAGTGATGGATTTCAGAACATAACTTAAGTAAAATGAAACCAGGAACGTTTTTTTTCCGCTTAGAGATTAATGTTGATAGCTGACCTGGAAAGGGCGGTGTAGAATGTTTATTGAAAAAAGATAAATCTCAGATTTCTTGAGTCGATTTGAATTTCTTTTCCGCGAAAAACCGGAAGAGGGAATATGATTTTGTCCTGGAGAGAGAACAGTCTCGCATCACCGGCGTCGACATCTCAATTTTATTCTGTGTTAGGGAGTTTTTGTCACTCCTTTCTTAATGTAGCTCTTCAAGTGACTAATCTGCAGTGGTCCCAGACATCCATTTGGCATGAATTCGAATAAAGGTAATTTTGAGTATTTGAAGTCATATTTCATCTCTATCGATTCCCAAAAGTAGACTATGATTTCAACACTCGGAGTTACCTATATTCTATTTTACACAATCTACAACTATGTAAATTCTCTACTTTGAGACTTTATAATAATACTTCCCGCCGTAACGTGTGGCACGCGCTCAATATTCCAGAACAAGTGTCGTGTCAAGGTTTTGGATAGGAGATTCAGACTAATTTACATACAACATCTTGGCATCTGAGCCATTAAGCAGAAGCCTGGTGTCTCCAGTCATCAATTATCAAGCATTATATCCTGAATGACGTCATCAGTATTTATGGAGTCAAGTCACTTTAAAAGACAAATGTGCATTCCCGTTGGTTTTCTTTGGTAAGTACCTGCTCAAGCGGATGCTTTTAGCCAACACTACATTGCAGTAGTGAAAACTTAAACTGACTGAAAACTTAACAATTTTTCAGTCATATGACGGCGGGGAGTGATTAGGTATGTGTAGATATACTTTGTCCTATGGTAGGGCGAGTCCATGCCTACAAAACACTGCCCCCAAGTATCCTGTCGAAGAGAGTAGACATCCAACCCAATCCCACTATATTGCTTCCTTCTTCTAGCTTCTCAGTGCTGAATGCCGAGACGCAGAAACAAGAACCACTTTTTAAAAATTTTTGTTATCACCCGACCCAGATTTGACCCCGTCTCCCGATTTCAAGGCTCTAATCATTAGGCCACCGAAGCGGTCTGACTGTAGTGTGTTCTAATGCAAATGTCTAGCATCACCATTCCTCAAAATGAAGCCTTACTATCCCCTGGTGGTAACTTGTGGAATTCAGTGCATTTTGAAACTGTATGGGTTGATACCAATTGGGCGTATTCGACATTTCTGAGGCAATTACTGGCCGTACGAGAGATATCCAAGAAATGCAGTAAATAGAATCAAAGTGCTGTCCAGTTTTTATGCCTTGTCTTATTGTTTGGCACGATTTATGCGGTTTTGAAAAAGCTTTTCTGGAAGTCCTTGAGTTGCTGTGAAAAAACGAAGAATAAAGTACAAATATCAGGACAAAATTCAAACAGAGAAACATTGAGCAGTTCACTATAGATGGTTTCTGTATTCATCTTTTTCCGAATTTGTGTTTAGTTTTGACTGCTCCTGTTGTTTTACGAGATCTGTTGATGTGAAGTAACCATGACTTCAAGGCAGATAAATAGAAGAGAACCAGCTTACTCAGATTTACTCTCTGTGGTAAACAATATTTTGATTGTATATATCAAATCAATTTTAGCTGCGGCGAACAGCTCTACTTGAGGACCTTGGTGCTCTTGCTCTTGTTGTTGAGGTTGGTGCACTACCTGTACAACCGTTTTTTTAAAAGGTCATTCTTTGCTGTTATTTAATTTTTGTGCATCATTATGTTAACAATTTTGTTTTTGATGGACACAACCAACAACCAGAGTGACAAATTAAGAATAGCACAACACTTTTCTTCGGAATCAATCCCGCATAAGCTCATACTTTTTGACAGAGAGCACACAACAAATATGGCGTCTGTGCAATATGAAACTTATTCCACATCGGTCATGTTTTAATACTAGTCAAAACCTCGACTCGTAATCCTTTTGTGCTTTATACCAAAAATATCTGTTTTTGACAATTATCCCCACTGGGACGATGTCTCTGCTTAACATTGAATTCGGCCTTGGACGACGAATTTTGGATTCCAAATCTCAAGAGTTTGAGGGGTCTTTGTGACAGTAATCTCTCGACGGCACTCGGTTGAGGCCGTTACTACTGTTTTCGTCACTCATAAAACTAAACTTATTCGTAAAAGGGAAAACATGTGAATAGATTGTTAACGAAAAAAAGAAACAAGTTTGAACTGAGCCGTCATTTACCTTTTATAATATAGTGATCTAAAAGTAATAAATCCATACATATGAGACTAGCTAGCGCTGTATTGTTTAGTAGCTTGAAATCAAATAACACGCAAACAACATTGCTGCAAGACAATTATTTATGCAGCTGTCGATATAATTACGTAAGGTCATTTTCTATCGATTGCCAGCTGTTTTCACAGCACTTAACCCCGTGTGTATTATGAATATCAACACTACAACATCTGAAGGGTTACTGCGCATATGATCAATCACCAAGATCTGTACAACTGAACCAGGTAACCAGTGTAACTGAGTGAGTGAGTGCTTGGGGTTTAACCTCGTTCTCAACAATTTTTCAGTCATATGACGACGAAGGAATCATTAGGGTGCATGCACGTGTAATGTGCCTCCTTGTTGCAGGACGGATTTCCACCGCTCTTTTATTTAGTGCTGCATCACTGAGACGACTTACCGAAAGCAAGTAAGCCGCCCCGCCCGAGCCATTATACTGATACGGGTCAACCAGTCGTTGCACTATCCCCTTCATGCTGAACGCCAAGCGAGGAAGTTACAACTTCCTCTTTTAAAGTCTTAGGTGTGACTCGACCAAGGATTGATCCTGGATCTACCGGTCCCGAAGCGGACGCTCTACCAACTGTGCTATCCGGGCCGGTGGCCCAGTGTAACTGAGAGATTCAAGGCGGTGTTCTGGTCGTTCACCGTGGATGTTCTAAATCAGACCCCCTGTGAACTATGGCCGTGTTTCTAACCGTCTTAATACACCTTAATGGGGGACAGGGTCGGCTCGCTGTTGTAGGAGAGCAGTTCGTTCAGTTACGTCTACACCGCAGACATTTTCATTGATTTTCGAAAGTTTGCGTAGTCACGGTAAGAAAGAGCATATGGAATTGTTGATACTCCGTGGGTAGCGCTGTCTTTGCTATAGCCTCATCAATCCACACTGCCTACTAAGCATTCTTAATGTCTCTTAACCTCCCCGTTTATGCCAGCAACATGTAAGTGTTTGAGGGTTAAACAACAGCTACTTATCCCCGAGACCCCCAGTAAGTGACAGATTATTATGTTCAGTTCATCTGGGATGGACAAATTAAGTGAGTCTTGTTGACTTAACGTGGCGTTTGTTTGCTTATTCTGTTTGCTAAGTGTTCAAGTGCTCTCTGCGAAGTGGTCAAATTCTGACATTAATGGTAACGATGAACTTCGAGAACGAGGAAAACTTTTTAAGAACTCTCAAAACGGGCCATTAATCATAACTTGTGTAAATCATCTGGAATTACATCGGCATTGGGGTTGTTTGATTTCGTGTTGGTATTACTGACAACCTTTGACAACATGTGATCCTACCGACACTTCCACTTGTGTGTATTCGCAAGTGGCCTTGCCAACTGATCTAACGGGGTTTCCCGGAAGATGACTATAGAAAGTTCAGTTTTGATCATTACTCTTTTCATCCACTGGCCATTATTGGTGACAAATCATAGGTACTATTCTTAAGGCCTGGGGTCAGAGATTTGCGGTGACAAGTTCGTGCGTAAGAACCTACATACCTAATTTGGTTACTCCATGCCTGTACGCGAAGGTCTGGCTACTGCTAACTTCCTGCAATTATAGCCTCAATACAACAACTAGTTTCCCACAAAGCTATGTTAGAATGTAGACTACAGAGTATATTATTGTATCCCCAAAGCAAGATTGAAGGTATATTACGAAGAATATGGACCCTATTCTTGTTTCCTACAAAGCAAGCATGAAAGTATAGTGCCACATAGAGCTTTTTATTTATACATCACTATAAAGAGGTAACCAACCGCGTTATTTAGGAAGTGTAGATCTAGAAATGCCTCTTACCAAGAGTCATAAAAAGGCTGTATTAGTTGTCCATCAGGCGATCTGCCTCTCGTATTGTTTGCTCTTAAACAAAACGGAATCTTGAATCAGAAAGGTTATAAATGCTAATAAACGTGAGTACGAGGTAATGCCACAAAGGAGCGGCCTGAGATCCGACAGTCTGTCTGGTATTTCTAATTTTGGACAGGAATATCTGAAAAATTGATAAACACCTCAGACCAATACTTATGTTTCCGCGTTGAGAACATTCTAGTCGATGTTGAAACGTGGACAGTATGACGTCAAATCTGATCAAAATGCCAAGACCAATGGCTTTCTCGCGACAATAACATGACGGCTGGCAACAGGTGAGAACTGATCACAGTCACTATTATAATCTCGTTAAGATTCTCATTAAAGTTTTATTCCTGGCGATGTTTTGGTAGCAAGGAAGGTCTAAAGAGACCTGGCTGACAACATACGACAGCCGTATCGTTGGATTGCGACCAGATCCCCTGCCATATATCATGTAAGGGAACATACTTTTCAGGAATTTTGAGCTTATAGTGGCGTCTTGTTAAACGTAGAATTTCCACAACTTTGGTTCAGTATAAGCAAAGATTTTTTTTAGACTTCGTGAATCCCATGAAAACTGCATAAGGAAACTGCGACATGTTTCCCTGGGCAAAATCATGAACATTACATGTTCATTTATGATTACTGCTGTTACGACCCAAACTGTCTGTATTATAAAGAGATGGCTTGTTCGAAATACACGACAGTTTAGCCGCACAAAAAAGTAACCAAAACCAACAGATTTTATTTTACAACAATTTATTAGCTTAACAAGAACAGATAATAAGACTTATACAAATACTAAAGCACTTAAGTTTAACAAGAAAGGATAGCAGTATCTATACAAATACTAAAGTACTTACGGTGTCAAGTCCAAACGGACGCATATATTCCACAATATATACCACACAGGCATAAATGCTCAGAGGCAAATTCACAAGAGGGAAAATCCACAGTAACTGAGTGTATGACGAAATATACACAAAATTCCACAGACAGGGTCCGTGTATTAATAAGCACTGTGTATACAAGAGCACAAATTAAACATACAAGTTCAGACTGACCAGGCGGCCACACGAGCGTCGTGGACAGCTTGTTGGCACGAAAGCCCAAGATATGTTTAACGAGAGCCGATTTATGATGTCTCATATTTGTTATATTTTCTGATATGTTATCTATGCACGGATATATACAGTTCTTAGACAAAACCAGTGGTAAATGTTTATTTTTCGGTAAAGATCTAGTGTGTAGCTACTGCTTGTAGCTGTCCACCTTCAACATGCATGAAGTGAAAATATTGATAAGAAACACATTTTCGTCATGACAGACTTACAACATGGAAAATAAAACCAGTGTGATAGCTCTCAAATGGTCACACCTAGTAAATACACTCTTGTCCATTTACCTCAGTCAGGGTTATATTTTAGCTATCCCTGTAAATGTGTCAGTAGTAGCAAATCAAGCGCCTCCCTCCACCCCCTCCCCGACTCCGGCAACAGTGCATCCTTTTCTGATGTCATATTTTGATGAAAATGAATCCATGATTTATGGTATAGGCCCAGTGACTGGATTTGACAGTTCTCATCACAATATAAAGGTCTACAAAATAGAAAGAAAAACCTGAACAGCGATGACGGTGTACCGATGGGTGAATACAGTTTACCATTGTTATGGTTTTATTCGCAATGTTCATGTAAATGTTTAAAATGTCGCAACTTCCACGTCCCCATGCACTCTGGCTTAAGCAGAATGAGTACAGTGATGTTAATTGCACTTTATTACATGTCAATGGTCTAGAAATACTCAAAATTCTGTTTTGTCAGTATATTTAATAAACAATCGCTTGAAGGAACGAGGAAATATATAAGGATGGAAATGACTAATTTCTGGCTTGTCTTGAATTATTTATCTCAGCACTGATATGTTTACTAAATCGTGTTACATGTAGTCTGTCGACTTAATTTTTCTAGAGCAACTCATGGTTATTACTTTTACTAATGAATGGAGCATTTTTGGGTAAAATATTTACAGTTACATTCTTCATAGGTATCTCTTTACATTTCTCCGAGGAATAGACAGACTATAGTACATCACATACACGTCACATACACGTCACATACAGTTGTCATCCACTTCTTTCGCTTCAAAGGGATTTCGCCAATCCATGACGGTGAATAAATGTATGTGGATTTCATTTTAACCATTTCTGGTTCGTTGGTAACGTTAATCCGAAGTTTCTGTCGGTGTTTAATTCATGTGCCTCTGGCGTTGTACGAAAACAGCTTTATAAAACGCTGGATGCTTCAAAAAGCTAAAAAAAAACATTGTTACATTGAACAGAATTTGAATTATTACGTAACTCACACAGGATTAATATATATCACTGTGTGACAACGGATTATTCATAAAGAAGATAAAATCAATACACATAAATGCAGGTCACGTAGCCGGACAGGATCTGGTTTATTGGATTTGTTCCAGTTACATACATGTTTAAAGGTTTGCTTTGCATTGAATGTAAGACATTACCAGACTTCGTTGTTCTACTTCTTTTATCAGTATGACTCTCACGCGGAGGAACGACTTTCGGATTATCCAAACTGTATATGAAACAGATAAAGGTTAGATTCTTCAAAAGTACACTTTACGCTTCGCCTCGAGGGTTTTTTGCCAGGCAACTGGTTATGATTTCTCGTTATTGCGGCCTGAATGGCTATTACTCTAATGGCCAGCACGATGAACAGCACTTGATATTTAGCTACTCAGTCGAGAGAACCGCAGCATTTGCCATTTTATTGCGTTTACTAACCACTAGACTAACGGTAACCGTGGACCCTGGTTGTGAATTGGCATCCTCTTGACAGGCTTCACTTTGGAACTTTTCAGGCGAAACGGTTGCTAAGGAAACTAGATGTGAGAGAGGGCTGAAAAATGAAGACCTATTCTGTAATAGACGTCTTGTGTCAAACTGAGTGATTGTCGCCTGTATGCCACACTTTTGCTTGACTGAAACCATTTATTGGATTTCAATCCAGAGACAAAGCATCTTTTTCACTTCCGCTTGACTCTGCCTGGGAGAAGAAAAGGTGGCAAAAACAGCAGAGGAAAAAGTTGAAGAAAGGAATCCTTACGTCGTGCGAACTGGCTTATATGATAGATTGGAACAACACGTAGTATGATGCCAGTTACAAAACTGCATGGGAAATGTTAACGGTTCCAATAATGCATACTTCTCTGAACGCATTATTCTTGATTTGTATCAAGGCTAATTTCCAACGACCACAGCTGCTAGGAAGGAAATGTCACTGTTTAGAGACGTTGCGTTTTGCAGTATTAGCATATCTACGGATGGTAACTTTTCACTTACTTATATTTTTGCACCGACTGTGGTTCTTGAAATGCCAATTCACCGTAATCAGTAGTTTCTGCTGTTGTATCAACCACTCAAATAATTAGATGGTTTTAAATTCCCATTTAAATAATTCTGTTGGCCAGCTGCTCTGTAAACGACCTCATTCCCCAAACAATTAACAAACCAGCACAATGTAACAAATGACCCATATCCGCCCAAATCATGTCACTTTGGGAGGAGAGATCATCATATATTCAACGAAAATATACTACCATTTAGCGAATTTGAGCACTGCTGATGTCTGCAGAGAGACATACTCATTCTACAGTGAGCAATCTTTCCCGTTTAAAGCAACACGGGCCTAATCTGTGTAAGTCTGTATTGCTGATTCCTGTCTTTGCGATGACTATGGGTGGCTAAAGTGGATGCGTGTGACTCCTCCATTGCAAGAGGACAGACTCGAGGGTCAATTCTGGTCCAAGAATTGACACCTGAGTCATACCATTAAACACTGGTATGACTCTGCCGTTCTATCAGCTTCGACACACATGGACATTTCTACCCTTCGTTTCAATTTAATGTCCTCGCTTGTTATGATTTATGATCTCCAAAGCCAATATTAAATATCCATATTGTATATCAGAACGCAGTGAGGCTGTGCCCTTATTGTACTTTAATGATTCCGTTTTCGATACTTAAGTAGAGTGTGGTTAAATAGATACTTGTGTAGAAAGCGACAACCACCTGAGCCTAACCCATCCATTACAAATCGTAATATCGAGAACCTGAAAATACAAAATCATTGGATTTAGTACTTCTGAATTAGACACAAACGACTTAAATAATGGCAATGCTTTGTTAAATGTATAGAATATGCGGAAAACCGTCACAAAACAAAACCCATGGCATTGCCGCAAGCGGAAAAAATTCCTACAAGCCTAAAGTGTAAAACGCATATAGGAGCATAGAAACAAACAACCTTGAACGGAATATCTTGATCAGTATGAAAAACATTTGCAATACATATCTTGCTTCTTTTCCTTCTTTGACACCAGCCGCACAGTTTTGCGAACAACAGTTTTTTTTATCCATCAGTTTAAATGCAGTGAAATGCTTGAACTTTATAACATGGGCTTTATGGACTATATTGATAACGTTGAATGCCAGTGATGTGATGTTGAGTTTTTCTGCCTATTTCTGCCATATTGTTGAGTACGGCGCAAAACACCAATCAAATAAATAAATAAATGTAGTCCCCTAATCACACCCAAAGTAAGACTTTTGGGTGCTGAGTTAAACAAATTCTGGTGATATATTTTTGTACTACGAAGGTGATTTTTTTATTTTCAAATGACGTGCTCTTTTAATATTTTGTATGGGTTTCTTTTTGGCATATTTAACCCATTGTTGTACATATTCCCAGGATTTATGTCGGTGTGTATGCATAATTGATGTATTGATCTTCCAGTACTAATAAAGCATTATCACCCAGCATGGTCGGCTCTGTTAAGTCATGGTTGCCACTGTTTCCACTCGAATGAAATCACAAAGCCTTCAGTATGTTAGCGGTATGATTTGAATTTAATAATATACCTTTATAAAAGTTTAATTGCATATAACATTGCGAATTGGACTACACTGTGATGTATGAGAGGGAGAGGAGCCGAATTAAGCCTTCAGAAACTTTCAGTGGAGTTTGCCCACTCTCTATCCTATATTATAGGGACGCGGAGTCGCCGATGCAGGTTTGACTAGCTGATCTTGCTGCTCTGTCTTTGGGTTTTCGTCACGGTTGCATATTGCTGTCTGGAAATTCGTGGTGCTATTGTGGTTCCACTCCTTCGTATTGTTGCTTGAAATGTAGGTTATGTTTTAATGTCTGGAAAGAAGACTGGATTTACATTAACTAACAAAAATATGACTGATGTGAGATCAATTTCTACGACACATTTGCGTTTAAAGAATACTGTCCACGATTATCAACAAGACGAACACCATCCCAACAACAATAACGATAAACAAAGACACAGCTCTCCAGTAGATATGTTCATCACAGTTATAAACAAATAGAGCTGCGTGAGACTACTGCCTTATTTACATCATTTCCCCGGTTATCAGCTTTTGAGTTATCGAGATCAAGCCAGTGAGCTGTCCAATGACAGTCTCATTAAAATGCCAAAACGACATTTTGAAACCAGGAATGCCCCCCCCCCCGCTGTGTTGATAATCCATGATTATACAGTCTTCACCATATAGTGTCCAGACATCCCATGATTACCGATATGATCTCGATGTTAAAGATGTATACTTGACCTACTTGAACTCTTCCTAGTCCATATTTTGTATACCATTCATCATCGTGTGGACGGGATAAACGACTCTCCCTGAGGGTTTTTCGGCTCATCTTTATCACGCGCACATGGTCATTAAATACAAGAGATCGCCGCTGTTTTAAAGGAACGTTTTGGCAGATTGTTCGAATGCCTTGCTTCCAAGTACAGGTCAGCCTAAATGTTCGAGCGTTATTTACTGGGACATGATGGTACATTAGCACAATTTCGATCTGGTTATGACCAGCATTCTAAGCGGTCAGTTTGGCGAGAAACTTGATAAGGATATGGACACACAGTATTCACCCAACATCGGTATTTTTCTAAGGACGGCATCTTGTGGCACGACTTTCGCCATGATTCAAGACGAATAAACACACTCCGGTAACACCCAGAATACGTTGTTAAACTGCCCTGAAGGTCAAGCATCGATCGCTATGACTGGCTACAGAAGTCAGGGAAGACAATATGACCGACTAATCAGACAACAATTAAGAGTTTTGCGTAAGTTTCGTATTTGCATTCAGAAACTTAAGTTTCGTATTTGCATTCAGAAAAGTGTTACCAAGGAAACTGTGTATAAGGTTTACTGGTTATATCTATTTTGTGAGGATACAAAACCCACCGCTTTAATGGCGAGTTCACGATGCGGTACCACTTCTATACGGAATACTAGAGGCAGCGAGAATTGCGTATAAGCGATGAATATGGTATTATCTATCAAAGGGTGGCCGCGAGGTCAGTGCATAGGAAATTTTACGCTAAGACACTGGAGGACGGCAGCAGACGATAGGAGCAAACCTCCGGGTCTGCCGTCGGGAGAGGACGCCTGGTGAACCCGTCGTAGACACAGCTGAGGGACTAGTGAGTGGTTCTGCTCGCCAAACATTCCACATTCCTCTCAAAGCACCATTTCACTTTTAGCCAAGGGTCGCAGTGTAATGAAGAGCTGACCACATCGTTTAACCTGGATTCCATACGTATGTCCTGACCTAACTTCGCTCCTGGAGTCGACGAGCCCGTGTTTTGGACTGTACATGTGGCTATTCTGCTGTTGTTCTGTGACGATGAAACGCGCCGCGAAACGTACGAAGGGAGGTGGATACGGTAGTCCGCGAAGAGGTGTGAAGAATTTTGTGTACGCATATACGGCTCTTACGGGTAAGTACTCGTATTTGGGCAAATTTTTCATTTGGGCTGTCTGTCGGCTTGCAGCGGGAAACCGACATTAATCTGTATCTTTTGTCCGTGCCACACAGATTGGCCTATCACCTTTTTTTTACCATTACCCCATTTAGCTGAAAACCCCAATCCTTACTTTAACAGAATGAACACCTGGTTGAACACGGAAGACATCGATCTTCGTCAGTATATCTGAATCAACGTTCTATATCGTTGATTTTGCATATATATCAGCAACAGGTGGTAGCAAGCGACTGCAGGCTGAATATACAGCTACTAGTCAATATCAGTTGTCATCATATTAGAACGATCCTTTTTTTTAACCAACGGTCCAACAGCCGTTTAACTTTATCTGATCATACCAGAATTAAATTCAAAAATTTCTCCCTGGCTGAAGCCGTGTGTTGCGGTGTTAACTCGCCATATACTACATCGTACGTATTGAACGCGAGTTCACAGTGTTTATCCAAAGCACATCTGTGTTTATTGATTCCGACATTGACGCACACGGGTAGGGTACTGTACAGGTAGAAAATTTAATTTTGAAAACGCGAGCGTGGTTATAACAGACACTGGGTCGATGTTAGCCATGAAGATATTTGAAGCGTTTTGCCCGAATGCGTATGTTTCTCGGTATTGGCTAATTTCCGACTCTCATCTAAATACCGGGTAATGGTGGGTAATTTCAGATATCGTTTGTGGCGGCGCCAAACCCTAATCTTGTACCGCTGCCTATGGTAGAGGTTTTAATTATTTACGCCAGTTGTGCCTAACACAGAAGTTCGATATGGACCACATACAAAATCTGAATATCTAATAATGAGATAGACATCAGTCTATGAGCCGTCGGAGAAATCCATGTCGACATTGTGGGAAACGAGCAGTTGGTTCGGCGCACAAAATGCTCCATAATCTGTCAGAGTAACGGCAGCCGTTAAATCTCTTGTTACTGTCAACGTTAACATTTTCCAGATGGGAAAATTCCACACGGATTGAACCTACTATCGTTACGCTATTTTCCTTTGCTCTCCCTTTTGTGATCTCTGACCTATGCACGGCTCGGATTTCTTGTTTTCCCCTTTAGGAGATATACTTTCCCAGAATGCCGTGCGTGTGAAATGTGACACGTGTCAAGTCGACACAACAATAACTAATACCGACAACATTGCAAATCATAAAGTAAGTCGATGGTTTAGGCTTAAGCCGACACCATACAGGTCAACTTTAGACCTTTCGCAGGAATTGCTCATTTAGCGAATGACGGCATTACCTCTGACCAGGCCTAATTGCAGACTCCCAATAAAAGCGTTTGATGCACGGACAGGGTGTATAGATGTGAACGTTTGTTTACCATAGAAGTTGAAATTTGTTTGAAAGACAACCAGGGGAATCGATGCGTTAATTCCTAGTGAACAAATTGAACTAGTGAAACCAACAAATATACCTAGAATGGCTTGGAGGGCATATTACGTGAATACAGAATGTGTGCAAATTGGCTGTGCATGGATCTGTACCTTAGGCAATACACCGCAACGTAACTAGATCATACAAAAGGTTAGCCCAACATTAAATGTGATGTATGATTAAGTTTGAAGTCAGCACAAAGGCAACGATAATATCGGTAAACTTTTCATGATATTAACCGGCCTCTCTTTCGATATATTGCCATGACAAATTTGTTGACATATGTTGATTTGTGCCCCCATATCTATATAGGCCTTGAAGCATGATTACATGGACTTGTTCGTGCATTTCCCCTTAATGCAGGTTTCTTTGATACCTCGATAATGAAAGTGATGGTGCTCGTAGCGCTCGTGCATGATAAAGGGGAATTATAATTGTTAATCACGATTTGGATAGCTTTTGTAGATTAGTATATCATTTTTAACACCCAAGGTCGATATGTAATGGTCCCATTGGCAGAGTATCACAGTAGGGAAATACAATAACCAGTAAAAGTCTGTGACATCTTTGATCTAAGTCAGCAATGGGGATCTGTCCTTAGATTTACTGTAAGCACATACTGTGCTAAATACCACGCACGGACCACAGTAAATCGTTCTACATACATGCCAACATACATAGGTATTCCAAAACGAGTTTTTATGCTGGCGTTTTTTCATGCAGTTTTTGCATAACTTAGACGATCAGTTCTTACTTAGTAAACTTTGCCTACATCCACCAATCACCATGCGTGTTGCATAATGGGTATATCACTATCTAAAAATGAAACGTTGTGTAGGATTGACTGAATCGGGTTCCGAAGAAACGATCAGGGAGAAGTGACATTTATCAGATTTGCTTTCCAATAAACTTTGGCCGTTCCCAAATAACAAAGCATCTGGAGAATATTATTTACCTACTCAGTGATGCTATCCAGCTGGGCCAGGGCAATGTTAAGTGTTTCTGCTCATTTTACAGCTCTGGCGTGGTGATGTAAAAACTGAGGAGTCAATACCTGTGTTTTTATTGAATGAGGGAGACTGTAAGTAAACAGGGATTGAACGGAGAATTGAAAACATGGGAAAAGCCAGGAAAAGGCTTACTGAGCACACGCACTTTTAGCTGGTCGACGTACAGGGTGCAGAATCAACCTGAATAACTTTACATGTACATGTACGGTAGGGCCTAAAACGGTAAGGAGGAGAATTGGCCTCAGAGAGGTACGATAAGAAAGTGCAAATTTCAAAATTCCAGCAAATTTCTGTGAATTTCCGAATCAGAAATATAAAACTTGGTCGAAGCACTCTTGAAAGTTATGACGCCATAAAGAGGTTGTTCAGTAATGACCCTCAAAAATGCACCGTCGAACAAAAACATGTTACGCGTTGCGGAACTATAAGGCTGAACATTTGTTACATGTATTTAATTGATTGGTGCATAACTGCGTGCTCAAGAATTTTTCAGAAAGTTACATTTGTGGTGCAGTGATTTTCCCCACTCTAGCGTGTCTAACGCAAAGAAAAGAAAAAAAGATATTTCAATGATTGAAGTAGGCTACCATTTTCGATTTATGACCTATTCATTGCTTGAGTGCATGTTTGAAGCTTTATGAGTCGCATGCTTGTCATATAACACGAAAAAAGTAAAACAGGACTGAAAAAAGTGTAGCAGCAGCTGTCAATCACAGCTATAGTCAGTTTCGCTTGTTGAGTTGCACAGTTTCGTGAACTGGGCCGATTCCCCGCCTTACCATACCATTTCTTTACTTTGAACTCACTATATGGATAGCTATTTATACGTGAAAGTTCAACTAATAAGGTCATTTAACATTTCGTCAAGCACGTATGACTCGTAACTGTTTAAGTTTTCTGGAAATCATGAATTTGCTGACTAGAAGAATCCTGTAAATTTGAAATCGTCTTGAGTAGGTCAAAACCGCTTCCAAATGTAACCTGTAAATAGTTCTCTAAAGGCAATATCTTGGGCATATGCTTATATATCCTTGTGCATATGCTTATATATCCTTGTGTATATGCTTATATATCCTTGTGTATATGTTTACATATCCTTGTGTATATGTTTATATATCCTTGTGTTTATATATCCTTGTGTATATGTTTATATATCCTTGTGTATATGCTTATATATCCTTGCGTATATATTTATATGTCCTTGTGTATATGTGTATATATCCTTGTGTATATGCTTATATCTCCTTGTGTATATTTTTATACATCCTTGTGTATATGCTTATATAACCTTGTTTATACGTTTATATATTCTTCTGTATATGTTTATATATCCATGTGTATATGTTTATATATCCTTGTGTATATATTTGTATATCCTTGTGTATATGCTTATATATACCTTATTTTAGTACATTGCAAGATGTAGAATGACCAGCATTTTGCAGTCTGAATGTGCATTGAACAATTCTGGAATCTTGGTATAAGTAAATAATTTTAAATAAATTCTTTTTAAAAGTGTCACCGTCTGAACACTTGATTCAGATATAATATGATACAATATATTCTTGAAATAATTTCAATACCTAGGATAATAACCATGCTAAACAAGAGGCAGTGGCAATGCTGAATTTAAAAAACAAATGGAGAAATATTATTAACTTATTCACTGATTGTGATACCGAGATTCCAAAATGCTTGCAGACGAATCAACAATAATATATCTTCAAGGGTTTCTTGTGTGTTGAACCATTTGGCGTTGTGAGTGCATTACGCAGTCCAGAGTCTTGTGTACTACTCACCACTGAGTGTTAGACTTCTGTACTTGATATGCGATTGTGGCTTTTGTAATCTCAGAGCTAGGTGGCTGGGCCCATTCTCTACATCAGTGACGAACGGGCTGCAAATTAACTTTATCACGTCTACGCGCAGCCAATGTTAGACTGTCGAGAATATACAGTACAGTCCCTAATGGTGTTTTATGAAATGAGTTATTAAAATTACGGAGACTTACTTCCTAGTTAACCTGATTTCGTTTCGACCCTGCATTAATCATTATACAGTGAATGTAATAAGGTATAGATTCGGTCTTTCGGATTATGCGTGTGTAATATATGTACGTGTTGGAAAGCTTTCGGGCTCACTGATTTCGATAAGCTGGCGATTCTATTATCGTTTTACCCCTTCGAAAGAGATGTTGTTTAGCAGTAGTTCGTTACGGGAGTACCAATTTTTGTCTAATGTATACGGCAATATCGTATACCTCTGAGAATTTCGGTCGGGTTGTTACGCAGCATTATCATTTACAATGTAGATTAACCCGAATCTCAGGAGATATTTGTCGAAGATTTTACATCGGCGTTTCAACTCGACGTACAGTGTTCGGTTTCTCATACCGTAGAACATGCATCATACCTTCCCCATTTTTTCCATGCCTCTAAGTGCACTATTGTAGGACTTTTGCACTTGTGTATTCACTTGTTATATATAACACTGGTTTAATTAAGAACCAATTTTAATTAAAACCGAAAGGCAAGAGGGTACATTACGGCAATGTTTATAAAACATTATAAAAGTATTAAATAAAATATATAAATGAAACAACGTAAGAATGAAATTTTAGGTTTTGATATGTTCTGGATGAACTTTTTGCTTTACCCTCTGCGAACTTTTATTTTGGCATCAAAACCAGATCAGTCTGGCTCGTCCGCTATATCCTGTACCACCCAGCACTGGCTCATAGAACATATACATATCTTTTCCACTCTTAATACAAAGTAACGTAGTGAAAAGTTTTTTAAACAAGGTTAACATTTACATAGATGGAACATGGAGAATGCCTTCAAACAAATCGATGTAAACGTCGAGAGTATATACATAATTTAGAGCATATGATAGAACTCACTTTTGTGCAGGCATCAGCATCTTTTTTCAGGATTCAGGTGTTTTTATGTGAATCTTCTGGTTCCTAAGCCTTAAGACCCAAAGGGGTCCATCAATAATGGGCGCGGAGAAACAAGGTTTACCGCTATTTTGGCCGTGATTCTGTCGTGTTATTGAACACAGTGATGCATAGTTAGATACCGGCCGACTCTTAGCGGATTGCGTCGTTAGTGTGTTCAGTAAAAATTTGAAAAAGAAAGAAAGAAAGAAAAAAAAAATGTCTGTACTGGTACACTCAGAACACATGAAGGCATATATATATATATATATATATATATATATATATATATATATATATATATATATATATATATATATGCCTTCAGGATATCGATTCAAGCATTCGGAAGAAAACACACACACACACACACACACACACATATATATATATATATAAATATATATGTAGAAAACACACACACACACATATATATATATTTATATATATATATATATATATGTGTGTGTGTGTGTGTGTGTGTGTGTGTGTGTGTGTGTGTGTGTTTCTTCGGAAGAAAACACACACACACACATATACATATTTATATATATATATATATATATATGTGTGTGTGTGTGTGTGTGTGTGTGTGTGTGTGTGTGTGTGTGTGTGTGTGTACTTCGGAAGAAAACACACACACATATATATGTATGTGTGTGTGTTTTCTTCCGAATGCTTGAATCGATAGCCTGAAGGCATACATATACGGTACATCATCCAATCAGTGGACAACATCTTCAAACGTTGATTTTAAATCCCATACAGTAAAAAGCCTACAAGCAATGCGATGTAGTGGGGGCCATCTCTCGAAGCCTAAATTTGTTAGATTACGTGAGGTGCCGATTAGGTGATTTTAAAAGAGCCATCATACACCATTACCTTTTATAGTAAGATAGTGCCCTATCTCCCAAATCTCATCTTTTCGAGTTTATGAACAGTCGCCAGTGCCCTACGGAGCATCTTTTCGCTTTGGCTGATATAAGGACATAAACGTAATAAATGCAATCTTCCGTTTTACTTGAGACAAAATGTAATGCAAATGGTCTTTGCCAGATTGTAATTATCTTCCTTTGTACCTGAGTGAAAGCAAACGTTAGAGAGAACTTAACAGCGGAGGTGGGGGTCAAAAGAAAATGGTGCATTTGAGATGATATTAGGTACATAGGCTGTGCAAGTCAACCAAACGTGTGATATTACACGCCATGTTTTTACAGAAAGTGGGGATTTGTTGATATGGAGACCCAAGCGCGCGCTGTTTATTTTTCCACGCTCATGTTTGTAACATCCTCCTCTTCTTGGGAAGTGTGGTTTGTTATCCTTGTGCAAGCTGGCCAGACGATTCCAGGAAGCATTGGAGAAAAACCGGGGTCATATGTTTTGCGTTAATCTACTTTCAACACACATGAGCGCAGTGATCTCATTTCCGGCCTATTTGGGTCCAGTACCTTTATTGTGTATCTTATTTTTTATACACTCCCGTCATTAGGCGGAACGTATATATAATAGCGATTTTGTCCGTCGTCCGTCTGTCCGTCCGTATTCGTGCCCAAGCTATATCATCACGGAGAGTTTTAATGTTTGGTGGATACAAACATTTACAGATGATGATGTGTCGCTACTCACATTTGTTCATTTCCCCGGTTGTCATGATAACCACATTTTCCTTATATACTATATAAATAGATATGATTTCGTGCCCTGGCTACAACTTCAACTGTTTTTGCACATAGGAGTTTTCATTTTTGGTGGATACATAGATACTCAGATCACGATATATCGCGACTCACATTTCTCCATTTTCGCTTTTGTCATGGTAACCAGATAGCCATTTTGCTTATATATACTATATAAGTAGAAATGTCTGGGCTGCACGTCCACCTGTTTTCCGCATCAAGGTTTCATTCTTGATAGGCACATTTGCCCACTTGAGCGGTTGTCATGGTAACCTCATACCTATCATCAACACCCATGAAGATTCCCCTTAGGGGTTAGACTCACCACGATGCCATTGGTATTCTTTTATACATATCAAACAAACGCATTTGTTGGTGGCGTATGTTGTGTTCACCTGAACCCTTGTTATCCGTCGGGAAGCCTCTGTTTTGATAACGTTTTATGAGATAAGGGCTATATACTGGAGTAAGTATCAACAATGAATCCGATTTATTAGGTCATTTTCATTGAATACCTGGTGCTTTTAATCCGCGATCCTAAATATCCGGGTGCGCTCTACTACTTTCCAGCGTTTCTGTCCGTAATGATTCAACTTGAACACTTGTTTGAGGAAGTCTGTCTTGGCTTGTGAGGTACGATTGTGCTTACCTTGTCGCATGATTTTCATTATTACGCGACACCAACTGTAGTGTGGGTAACACGCCTATAAGTGTCTAAACACAACTGTGTTTCACTTATAGATTTACAATACATACCAGGTATGTATCACAAATAGCACATGACCAGCATATTTCTTGTTTTATATTCAAGGCAAATTTCATATACTTGCGAACCTTTTTCAAATTTGCTTTGTTAATGCTGTTAATGAATTTCTTCAAGCAATATTTCAGTGTTTGCCTTTAATCTTCATGTCGACACAGACCATGTTGCAAAAAGAAACCACTGGCAATTGGGCTGTACCAATATATCGTTGAAATATGACGAGGACCTTTTCGGTGGCCTGATGGTTAGAACGTTCGGATTCGGGAGACCCGGGATCAAACCCGGGACATTTCATACCAAACACTTCAAAATTGTCTCTGCCTCGTTCAACACTGAGAGGTTAGATCATGGAATCAGGACTAGTTGGCCCGGTGTCAGTATGACGTGGCTGTGTGGGGTGTGATATCTGGTGTCTTCGTCATGACACTTCACTGAAGGCAGCACATTAGCGGCATGGACTCAATAGGCCATATTATTTGTGCGCGCACCTGAAAAATTGTTAAGTACCACGTTAAACCTCAAGCACACACGCATACAATGCGGTGTGTGTATTTGTTCTCAAATCACATAAAATGAATACATTGTGACGCCCAAGTGTATCATGGACACATTGTTTTCCTGCATCATGCATTCGAGGGCCACAAGCTAGTAAATCTAATTTATATATCTCGACAGGATTGAGTATGGCGTTAAATAACAATCCAATCGAAATCAAAACTGTAGACCAGAAGGCTGTGTTCTCGATGTGAAGACAAACAGAAACATCTCCAGCTAGCGCTAAAACCCTTGTCCAAATGACCATTACGTTGTAAGCGCACATGAGCAAGGTCTCCTTGACCGGTGAAGGTGCGTGCCCTGTGTTTGTTTTCTCGTGCCATGATGTGAATGCCTCTTTGTACTCAAGTGCGTCACAGACCGGGTTTCTTTCCCAGTGTTGCCCTGTGAAGGTTTAAAGCGAGGTTTAAATCTAATGCTCATTGTCTCACAATCTACCTAAACGAGATATTCTGATATATAGTCCTAACAGAGAAATATGTTTGGACTTTTTTGTATGCTTAGGGTTTTACGTCGTATTCTTAACAATTTTTCAGTCATATGACGACGAGAGAAGCACTGAGTTCTATAACAAAATAACATCTGCTCCCCACTACACTCGTCTGCTCCCTTGAGAGGTGTGAAATGCCTGAGGCATAGTGCTAAATGTGCACTTAAAGTTTGGGACGCGAGCCCCTTTGCATTAAGAGGCAAAGCCCAGGTGTATTTAACGGTTTGCAATCCAATAAGTGTTAGGGTGAGGTTTGATACATTAAACCTTGCATTAAGGGTGTGATGTGTACTGGCGTCAATGAAGCTGGCTACTTACTGTAAAAACTCAGACCTTTTCTGAACAGAAAATTTGAGAAAGATATTCGGTTATCTCAGTCCCCTCACAGTGTTCTAAAGATGGAGTGTTTCGTGTCTATCCGTGGCTGTCCATGTTCACCAGTCGATGCACTGCTGATGTGGGCAGTTTATGTAATGTCCGCCATTTTATAGAAATTATCTCTGTAAAATCACAAAAGTGAGCTTACTAAATGTTTGCCCGATTTTCCTTGTCTATCTCGGGTTTAATCCTGAAATGACCTCCGTACCTGTGTCATGTTTTCCCATTTACATTAATACAGTTTCAATCCACGAAAAATGTCTGTGAAGTGCATTGATGACGAAATGTAGATCAGTCTACATGGCTTTCCCCATGGTTCCGATTTGTAGCTCAAGCTTGAAGCATTAGTACCAAATCGTCAGTAAATCGTTGTATGATCATTAGGGTTTGTCCACATGTTGCAGTTTGTATGATGCGAGTCTGTGGTATTTGTGACCAAATCATTTATTACCGATCTGATTACGTCACTTGAACCTGAAGAAATAGTCGCCAACAACTGAACACGTACGTGTAATGGGTTATCAACAGCACATTTTCCTATTGTTCCTATTATTCCTGTTATATTCTATGTTATATTATTATATTCTAATTAATTAATTATATTATATTTTATTCTAATATATTCTATATTCTGTTATATTCTATTATATATATGACATTCACTAATCTGCCACGATGTCGGGTTAGACAAGATAATATGTGAAAAGAGTGACTGGCTAAGACAGTCTAAAAGGGTCATGGCGGCTAAGGCGGTGTGAAAAAAAAAGAGTGGCTAACCCGCTGAAAAGGATGACTGACTATAATGCTGTTATATCAAGGAAAATGGAAATGATCGTAATGAGCCATACTTGCACATTTGTATCCACCGTAATGTTTTTCACATCACCAGACCAACGTATTTACCAGCCACTATAAGTTCGTGGGTTTGTTTGTCCATTAGTAGCTGCTGAAGGTCACAATACCCACAGGACATGCGATTAATGGGACACATGAAGTGAACAATTGTCGAGGGTCTTAGACGGTGACTTCGTACTCTTTTATTTGCTCATGGTCAACCTAATGCGTGAGGAACATCGTACCGCATCTTGCTGGTCACTGGGCAAATCTCCTGGTATGTGGCTGTAATCGAGGAGCGGGGAGTTTGATTGAAACACACGGCCTCATTGGCCATGGGCTAGTGGTTTGAGCACGAACATTCAAAAATGCATATTTCTTCTGCTTCTACATGGTTAGGTACGCATCAAGATTAATGACTGGCAAAAACTGCTTAGAAATATTTAGAAATCTACATGTCTTGTAATATATTCCATTACTTTTAATGTCAGAAAAAATGCATATTTCTTCTGCTTCTACATGGTAAGGTACGCATCAAGATTACTGATTGACAAACACTGCTTAGAAATATTTAGAAATCTACATGTCTTGTAATATATTCCATTGCATTTAATGTCAGAAAAATGCATATTTCTTATTGCACTGGCAATTGTTAACTACGACGTTAAACCCTAAACACTCATACTCTATCTCTTATTATGGTATTACCATATAACGGGAAGGAATTCTCTGCTTCTGTAGAACCACATCCAGTCTTTCCATGGCTGTCTTTACATTTTCTTGGGTCAGAAATTCTTGTGTGGGCGGCCTTGCGCTTGTCAACAATTCTTCTTAGTCCTTTGCAGGAGTGCACTTACAGTGGTGGGAGCTACTATAGCAGGAATAATTAGACGTGATCCGAGGCAATGCGTTCCTTAGTGTCGAAACTAAGCTTATGGAGTTAGCTTAGTACGAATTAGAAGAAGTGTTCTAACTGCGTTTTTCTTGTAATAATATGGACGTTCAACATGTCAATGTGTAGAGCTAAGGTTGTTATGTGTCACTGGCTAGAGACAATTGTGGTGACTTATTTTGACTGATTTTACAGGCAGGTGAATATAGGTGACTCCCTAACAGAAACAGACTATTTTGTGGGCATCACGTATATTGGCCTCCGTGGCCGAGGTAGTTAGCGTGCCAGCGGGACGCGATGACCCAGAAGCCGTTGACCAGTACTTTCGCTGTGAACTCTCCGACCGTATGTGAGCCAGCAACCTGTCGGTGGTTTACTCCCCACGTATAAGTGAAATATTCTGGAGTACGGCGTAAAACACCAGTCAAATAAATAAATAATTAAATAAATAGATAAATAAATAAATAAAGAAATCTCACGTATAAACCACTGAGAGATTTGTGGAATTGAATCCAAGTGGCTTAACGATTATAGTCTAATGACTAGCACAGACTAGTAAAAGAAGCTGTGTTGCCGCAGATCAGTTTGTTGTCCACTGTCGAAGTATTTCGCAGGGAGCTTTTGGCTGACTATAAGCGTGAAAACCTTATGTTGTGTGCATACATACCTACTATTTTCAGTTCCTCTTGTAGTAGTTTTTCAGTCTTTTTTTCTGAAATGAATGAAAAAATGGGCTATTCAGTTTCAATGCTGTAAAGGTGCGCGGCGTGTGACATCAAATGACAAATAACTTTTTATATTGTTCTCACAATATCGCTTTGCTTAATTTCCACCTGAGGGAACCATGGTGTATAACGACACAAATCGCCTGGGCGCAAAACCAAAGGTAGTTAGCTCGCTAATGACATTTAACGTTTCACTTATCTCCCAGCAACGAACTAATTTACCGCTTCGTAAGCTAACATCACATGTTTATCGAGTTATTTTCACAGAATAGCATCTTGTTGTATAAAAGTGCCCAGTTGTAACACTCTGTACTCGAAGACTAATAGCTTGTCCGATCCGCCTGCTTCCCCCCCCCTCCCCCACTCTTACCATTCCATGGGTTGTATCCATTATGGGGATCGGTAGAAGGAGGTTGAAATCTTCTGAAACAAATATACTACATGTTTTTATCCGAAAATAGAGAAAACGATTTTAAATAATGTCAGTGTTTGTATCAGTTTACCTATAACGCAAAGTGGATCTGATATAGTAAGGCGGAATTCGGGCCCCAGTGCAACGAACTGTACACCTCGTAAAGCGAAACTGACGGTATCTTGTGAAGAACGCTAGCTGTTGGCACCTTCGAAAGTCCACTTCTTTTTTTCAGTTCTAATTTTCTGATTTACTCATCTTTTCCTCTTTCATGTATGTGTGTATATATGCATATATGTATGTAGGCTCTGCGTTGTATGCATACTTGGGTCTTACGTCGTACTTAACAGTTTTCTCACTATATGACATGCGTCTAACTTAAAGCCCAAAACACCGACCACGATAGCACAGTTGAGCGTCCCGCTTCGGGAGCAGTACATCCAGGGTCAACCCTGAGTCGGGTCACACCTAAAACCTTTAAAAAGGAAGTTGTAACTTGGCGTTCAGCATTAAGAGGATAGTGCAACGACTAGTTGACCCGTATCAGTATAATGGTCCGGGCGGGACGGCTTACTTGTCGTTTCAGTGAAGCAGCGCTAAATAAAAGAGCGGTGGAAATCGGTCCTGCATTAAGGAAGGCACATTGCATGCACTCTAAGGCCTCCTTCGTCGTCCTGTGACTGAAAACTTGTTAAGTACCACATCAAACCTCAAGTACTCACTCTCTAAAGCTCCAAATATGCATTCAAGCGTACACTAGCCACACTGAAGTATCTTTGTCTATATTTGACACTGTAGAACGGGATCAATAACTGTACCACAAATATAACTTTCTTCAGCACGGCCTTGAACACCAATCAAATAAATAAATAAATATATAACAAATGTAGCTTTCAGCCATATAATTCGGCTACATTATTACACTTAGTTAACAAAGCTAATGATAGATCGATTATAATTCGATCATTGATGAACCAAGAAGCACGCTTGCCAGAGTAAACGCAGAAATTCAGCAATAACTTAAGGGTCCACATCGTCCTTGCAGAACACGCATTGAAATCATCAGGATTACTATTATTATTGGTTATTTGCACTCTGAGAGGAGGATATTTCCAAAAGCATGAATTGCGTTCACTTCCGGATATCCCCCAATTTTTAGGCAATCACATTTTCCCCTGCAGAATGAAAACTATATATACGCTATAATCTTGGGACATGCACCGAACTGTACGCGTGATCTGACCTTTCATAGGTATGCTACAGATTTGAACTCCGATCAGTATTATTTTTCGATACAGATTTTTGAATGATGGAATCTCTGACCTACGTACGTAGAAGTCCTATGTTAATAAACAGAAATGACAAACTGTCATTTCGATTTAGTTAACATGGGATGGGTAAAGCGGAACAGTGGCAGACTACACGACACAAATTTGCGATAATGTGTCAGTTACAAGATCATTAGTAATATTAAAATCAGCGATACAAGGACAATAGCGTTGGCGTCCCAAACAGAGTATTCTTCTGTTCAAAGGTTTTCTGTACAAACCCATCGGTTAGACCCAAGGTTTTGAATAATTCTGACGTCACCCGGGGGAATGAGTTTTTGCCGTCGAAACCGAGCTTATGGACTTTTAACGTTATGAATATGAAAAAAATGTTCTAACTTCATTTTCTTTGCAAGATTATGAACTTCCAACATACCCACGTGTAGAACTTTGTTGTTACGCGTCACTGACTAAAGGCAATTTTGGCAGCGACTAGGACTTTTTTTACAGCAAGCTGAATATAGGGGACTCGCTACTGAAATAGACTACAGAAATTGCAACATGCTAATAGCGCGGAACCCGGCTAACAACTTTAAATCAGTATTCTTTTTTCTTTTTTCATTTTGCCACATCGAAGAGCTGCACTGCTATCTGCTCCGTACCTAGGCTCGTATTCATAAATTTTTAGAGGCTTTTTAGAACACAATTTTTAGAAAATAGCACCGGTAAGATTTGTTCAGATAATATACTGGCTTAGAGTCAGTATGGACAGGGCACCTGCTTTATAGCCAGGGTGAATCACTATGACAGCTGTTACATGTATGACAGGACAGACAATACAGCCGTCAGACCTTAATGTTGTATAAACCACGCCATTATTCGTGTTCAAGTGTTGACATTCAACCTTCACGGCTCCATGAGGGAAATTTACCATTGGTTCCAGCTGGCACACTGCTGCTGTATCACTCCATTGGAAATGCTAGTCTGGTACAGAGGACACGCTAGCCTGGTTAGACCGGACAGACCCGGAACGGAGAAAGACGTAGGATTCACTCCATACATCCATGGATTATCAGGAAGGACAGGGCCGGTCTAAAGAAATGTACAGCTGGATGTCGTGGATACAAAAGTAACATGTTGAAAAGTCTGTTGATGAACAAGGCAGCGCCAACATATTGATATCTGTCACTGATATCGTCAGAAAAATTCTCGGCTTAATAAAACTTACGTCATACTCATAAGAGTGCTTGAACGCATACATTGAGCAAGTCCCTGTGTAGCTTGATTGAATTTTGTTAGAAAATTCTTAACCTATAAGGGACCAAAATCCATACCCATCTAAGGTAGTTTGGGCTTTGGCATTGTTCATTTCTGCCGTAGTACTGTGCGCAAGCTGCGTGATAACGCACGACTCATGTATTTTCAAGAAAACAATCAGCTTGGATCCGAGTCGCCATGGAGCGGGAAAGGGCCCATTGTTCAACCAGTTGATCTATTTCTTTCTCATTTGGCCAATTATTTAGTAAACCGACGAAAATTGGATTAATTAATTATTACGATTTTTGCAGGTAAATAACATTAGAAGTTTATTTCTAAACGGTAAACGGTCTAATGTAATTGTGGGGCCCTGAGGCGATAGGCCTCCAGCATCCTCCGTTACTTGACATTGCTGATTGAATTGCCAGCTGAGACCATTCGGGGCAGTGATGAAGCTTGTCTTGCTTCAGGCTTGCGTCAGAAGACCAAGTTTTCAAACGAGCCAAATACCCAGTGCCTGGAACACTGTTTTATGAGCTGACCTCAGACTATGACAGGATTTTGTTTACAGTAGTCTATCAGGATATTCTTGCCTTAATGGTAACGTCATTATCAGTAAAGCCACGGTTTGCAACCCATTTCATTTACACGGAGAAACCAAACGATTATTCTGGACATATTACTTGGTTGGTGAACACGCGTTTAAGGTTTTAGTTTTGGTGTATTCTACTTTGAAGATAAAACGGCCCAACAAAGCGACACATTGTTTTTACGTACCTATTGCACCGATAAAATACTGTTTTTTACTAATGACGAACGTTTTTGCTATTCGAATCAAATAATTCCAGTATTTTCACATATTTACAACGGTGGAAGGGCTAATACTCAATACGTGTTATAACTGAACATCACATACGCCACCTTGAAACGGTCACGTCTCTGCTCAAGCAGTCTGATTGTATACTACGTGCTACAATGCACACAGTATTATCAAATATTATCTTGTTATTTATAAGTGTTAGATTTGGGGTTGATAGCGTCAGACAAAATATGCCAGTGAAAGTCTATATTATTTACACACTGTATTGCAGAGGAAACATCGCCTTCAGTTATCTCAGCATTCTCATACTGAGATAGTCTATCTAGTATTCCTGGGTATTTTTACCGTTTATTAGCACATATCACAGTCCACAACAGTTGATTCCTTGTAGCAGTTGTGTTATCTCCCTTTAAATTCTTCTGTTGTTGGTGTCATTTGGGAGCGGCATTGACGGACGAACGTTACAGTAGATTGCTGTGGGCTGCATAAAATGAGTGGATTACTGTTACGTGGTTGAAATGCGGAACTCTCAGCCCTCACAATGACTAAATGATCCAAGCGGGGAAATCTTTTAGAAGTACTCGCACAAATGGGCACTGGTAGCAAATGGCTAACGATTGTAGAGTACTCTGCCATTGTTTAAATGGCAAATATAGACTTTGAACTACTCACGAGCTACCGTTACATCTCTACGTGCCGACCTGATGCTAGTCATCTTGTGCGAGATAGTTTATTTATTTATTTTATTTGATTGGTGTTTTACGCCGTACTCAAGAATATTTCACTTATACGACGGCGGTCAGCATTATGGTGGATTGGGGCAGAGCCCCGGGGAAATGTGCGAGATAGTAATAATTGTTCTGTAATTTACAGAAAGATTTGTTTTTATTCCGGCATCATTGTAAAACCCTAGTCACTGTGATACTTACTTATTCAGGACTTGTGATATCTTCACATACAGTTCATTTTTATTTCAATTTTCTTCTACACTGTGCATGTCTATAATATTATCGTGTTGTTATAAACTTAGTTGCTGGACCTACGGAGCCTAAAAGCAGTAAAGTAATAAAAATAAAAATATTTTTCCAACTTAGTATAGTGAGCCTGCGATTTATGTTTAGTTTATTTTGTTTGAGGCATTTTCGTGCTGTTATCATTTTGGGCTATTTTCGCGAAGCTCTTATCTACGGTGGCCTGTTAGTACCATTCGAAACGTTGAACATTTTCTAATGATTTACCGTGTTTCAACGTTTTTCTAATGAAAGTTAATTATTAGAAACAATAAAAGAACTTAAAGAAATTATGGAAAAGGGAATTAACGCAAACACAAAAATATTTTGGACAAAATTGATAAACTCAGCTGTAAACTTCGAAAAATAGTAAAAAAAAAAAAAAACGTTTTCTCCGCGGTGTACACGTTTACTCCGCGGTGTAAACGTTTTCTCCGCGATGTAAACCTTTTCTCGGCGGTGGAAAAGTTTTCACTAGTAAGAATATATGTATCCCGCTATATATACGTCACTCATCTTTGCCAGCGTGTGTGTTCGTGAAGCAAGAATTTTGAATCAGGGGAAATAACTCATAGTTAAATAGCCGTGGTGAATGGTGTGTAGCTATGATTCGAGCTGTTATTTCCATACAGACAGACCTCGCCTAAGACAATTTATATGTTCTTTGGATATGCCTTTACGATGAATTCAACTCTGGTTGTATTGTTTAAACACCAATCTTAATAAAGTACGTATTGCCTGGTTAAAACAAGAATATGGGATTTATAAGAGTGGAACGTATCAAAATTAACATCGCACATGTTAGATGTAAGCCTGGTAGACTGCGATTTTGACCAGATATATAGATATATAGTATTGTGCCGACATTATTGTTTGAATGTGAAGAGCACCGGTGGCCTTGGTTAGGCGTAGAATCCCTGTATAACCACCGGTTGGATGTCCTTGCGCAAGCCTTAATGCCTCTTTGAAGTGCACCACTGACCTGACTTGAGTATAAACTGCACCAGTGACCTTGTTCGAGGGACACTGTGCTTGGCGCACGTAGGGCCAAGACGTTACAGCTGTGAGTTTCAAGCATATTGCCGCAAAACACCCTATTAATCCACAGTGGAGTTACGTTTCAAAGAAATCATCAATCTGAATCAGAGTTTGTGCTATCCTCACGTTACTGGATCAAGCCATGAACTCTGACTCAAATCCTGTTGCACTGACTGGACGTCTCAGAGCTCAAGACTGTAATGGCCACAGGTCCTGCTAACGCCAGAAACTGGGAAAACCTTTGGAACACGACCCAGCTCGCTGACAAAAAATAGCCTGTCAAATGAAGACGCAGGTTGGATTATTCCATTGTCCTGTGCTTGAGTTCATGGTTTTGAGGTTGGGTTAGTCCCAGAAGGACCGTCATTCTTGGAAGCTTGATTAGCCAGGACGATGCACGGAGGATTCCGATCGCTGTGTCAGCTCTCATGGGAAGTGGCACAGGGAACTACTGCAGGAATCTGCTCCCAGCTTGACAATTCAATGAAAATGGCATGTAGTTATTCAGGAAAAGCCAAAGGTTGAGGGATCGCGGTTTGCTTTGTAAGTTTGTTTAATGAATAAGGCAGCATGAATCTAACATCGTCAAAAGACACACTACAGAAACACTAAATCGAAAACACAACACATTTTTAAAAGTTGGATGAAAAAAAAGCATTGCTAAAATAAGTCTGCTGAATATTGTTTATTGTACGCTTTCACAGTTATTTCCAAATTCTTTTACCCACAGTAGAAGGTGTGGATGATGTGTGTCTGGCTTCGTTCCTAACGGTGATCCCAGACCTTTACTGTCTGAGCTGTAGGCTGCCTGCTCCGAACGTGATTCGATATTAAACAGACGTGATCCAGGCCTTACAGCAGGATCAAGGAAATGTCAGGCCAGATACTCTCACAATCTCTCTGTCCACAGCGCTATCTCCGAGACTACCAAGAGGCAATTGTTCGTACGAGGCCTTACAAAGAGACACGAGCCGCATCAAATTGAACTAATCCCCATCGTTTAGGGTAGGGGGGAATATGACACAGCTAAAATGTAATTTAGCTCGGAGTTCCGTGCTAAATGGTCCATCTCTTTGAGCATGCAGAGTAGGCCTGTATTGATTTGACGTGATGGAATCACTAAGCTAATGGCTAACCCAAGAAAAACTGACGACCAACGGAGTCTTTGGTTTACGGAAACTCAGCTGGGATCTTAAGTACAGGCGCACCACGTCTCAACTTTCGGCTTTCCAGGACATACATGTTCAGTCCAAGTCTGATTTACTCTCACAAATACGTCCTCCTGAACAAAAGATCGCTTTTGGCTGGAACGAACACTCAAAGTTTAAAAAAATAAATGGGGGGACCTCCGTGGCTCAGTTGGTTAGCGCTAGCCCAGCGTAAAGGCCCAGGAGCATCTCACCAATACGGTCGCTGTGAGTTCAAGTCCAGCTCATGCTGGCATCCTCTCCGACCGTACGTGGGAAGGTCTTCCAGCAACCTGCGGATGGTCGTGGGTTTCCCCCTGGGCTCTGCCCGGTTTCCTCCCACCACAATGCTGGCCGCCGACGCATAAGTGAAATATCAAGTGAAGTACGACTGAATAAAAAAATAAATGTATATACCGCCGGGATAAATCCTGAAGTCTTCAGCTCCATGCGACCTGTTGTCAATTCTGACATTGAAAAAAACCTTTATTGCGACGAGCATCTGCACATAAAGTGGCTCTGTGTGTCTGTCTGTAGCTATGTCCTTTTTTGAAGATCCTATCTTTTAAAATGGGTTATTTACGTAAATACATCCACTTATCCCCTGCTTTTGAGAATTTGCGATTGGTTTCATTTTGTGAAAAACATAGTTTAAAAGTCCCTGTTCATAATAATTAATCATTTGTCAGCAATTTGCATATCCTGAGTTAGATAAATCAGGTTTTCCAAAAGCATTACCCTACCTGATGCTCTGTCATTGCGTACACAAGCAGAGGCCATAATGAGAGTCTTAATCTTAATTTGACAGTAAGAAATTCCATGTGCACATTGCACAATAATTATTGACTATCGATATTAATTTTCGAGTCCTCAGCCTGAGTCCTAGGTCTTTAACGACTAAAGCAATTAACAGTTTGAACTGTGTCAGCTGTATGTCATTGTATTGTAAATATTAATCATAAGAACTAGGATCGATCAAGATCTGTCTTCAATAGGATCGAAGTAATATAATCTATGTAATTCAGTTCAAGCTACGATCTTTTACATGAGTTTTGAACCATACAGCGATATCGCAACCAACTTGTGGTGAATAAAGGAGACTAAACAAACCCTAAAATCTCATATCACTTCCTCGCCAAAACTCGATTTATTTATAGACTGTCTGTTTGAGTTTTTCTTTTCTTTGACTGGCTTAGCTTTTTTCTCGAAACCCGCCCGAGTTTTTAAACAGAAAGTGAACAAGCAGGCCCAAGCGTGATATACCAATCTGTCTGTTTAAGCGCTAGAGAGTTAGCTAGCCAGTTACACATACAGCACTCTGCCACTGGAAATCGTCGGCTGGATTTGTGATCCGGGAGTACAGTCTGAAGGGATTATGTGTAAGCTCGCATTACGGGATCCCTCAGAATTCATTATTCTGTCGTCTTCGACTTTTTTCTCTTTGATCAAGATATAGTGGACGTTTGGTAAGACTTGAGACTGATATACCCCCAATTCGGACCAAAACCATTATCAATGTTATCAAGTGCGGATTTCCAGTCCTGGCAACACCTATTGGACATTATTCCCATGGATTATATTAATTTAGTTTGGCAATAAAATGGCGGGAAATGTGGCTATTGTACCGAGTAAGAGTGGACCGCCTGGAGATAACCCTTGCATTTGTCCACCGGTGCGAGCGACGAGAGACTGCATTTGGTTTGATTCCTCGAGGTTAATTAAGTTTTTCCATTTCAACTGACCCATCCAGACAACACTTCTGCCATACCGTATTTACGCGGGCGAGAAGAAGGTGGTTTTCAAGGCGTGTCCGATTACACTACTAGCGGGCACTTCGCCCAACATCAGCCAGCGATCTGTTTTGCTTTTGTTTACTGTTTGAACACTTCCCGGACGAAGTTGCTGGCTGCGGTTTCACCCTAGCGTGTGAGATACACTGTCTATCACGAAGGTTCTCATTCACAGGCCTTGAACAGATCTTATAAATATTCTGTTCGAATTGGCAGTATCGCATCACCCTCGTGTGCATTCTGTAATGTGAAAAGGGTATAGGAGAAATCCGTGATCACGCCAAACATATCAGATTACCTGTTATATCAGTAATAACTTATACATGGCTTGACTACTGCCTAAATAATGAACTTGACAATCACATTTTGCCACATTCAGGTAATCACTCTTTCTAGTTCGCGGAGCTTCGTTCTGGAAAAAAAAACTGTACAGGAACACTTGTTGTGGGGTTCTTTTTTTACCAGCGTAAAATTGCTTTCACAGCTGAAAACGTCTTTCTCATCGGTTTTATTCTGTACTCATGTTTTCCACGAAAGTGTTAATATCTATCAATGACTAAATATATGAATGATAAAGTTATTGCAAATTTAATACCACTTACACGATTAACGGCTTGTGATATGAAAAGTTGAATAGTTTGCTCTTGATATTCCATCAAACGCCTTCACTCTAAGTTTCTGAAATTTTACATTGAGTACAAGTTTCTTGCAAATAAATATGGAATGCGTCCAGGATGTCTTTTGTCTTATTCATCTTAACCTTGGGCTTGGTGCCATTTATGTATTGTGTTGAAGTAGATCGCCATGTTGGATATATTAACAGTTGCAATGAAAGCAAACGTATTCCGATTATCGACATCTTGGAAACAGATTTCATTGAGGTCTTCTGTGAGAACATTCCACATGTCTTTCTGTCATCATCGGAAACTATTGACTGATTTCTCTTTGCATGAATCCGTCGTAAGTTTTTTACTTTGCATACTTTCTTAGATCTTAGGTGGTTTGAGTTGGACGTTTGACTGCTGGTGTACGACTGTCTTGTTCGGCGCCTATATTCAACTCACGATATACATACCCAAATTGATAAGAACGTCACGACATGTCTGAAATACTGCTTGAGTGCTTGAGTTAAGCGGCATTCATTCGTTCCAAATTGAGGAAAGAACTCATCTTTATGAAATCTTGATTAGTTTACTGATGAACCAGCGGTGATTCAGTAAGATAAACATCACGTCAATCAGTTGCCTCCTAACAATCTACAGGTTATCAAGCACTTGGGGTTAAAATGATTAGTCTAGATCAAGAGTTGCAGGACCAGTAAGCTAACCCCCCCCCCCCCCAAAAAAGGACGCAATCCTAAATCGGCCGATCCTAAATTACTTTGGAATGTCCGCATCACAAAGCATATATATAAGTTTTGCTTTACACAGAGAGCCTTGTTGATGGACCGACTAATAGTGTTATGTAATTTCTTACCATCTTATGATTACCTTTCCTTCAGCTAATCAGAGTGATGTGACGTGATAACGATGTTAGTATCAGCATCGAAAATGTGGTCTATGATATAAAAGAATTTGTTTAACCATAACCATTTGCCTTGTGGTAGTTTGTCACGTATGTCAGGGCAATTTACCCCTGATGAGGTTTCATTTGGGAGCGTTTTAAATCAGAAAGTTCTTACGGGGTAAAAATGGCGGGGTGGGAATGGGGGTTACAGTTTGTGGGTGTGGAAGGGAAGGGATCAGTAAGTAATTCTACCACAGTGAGGATTGTACAAGGTTTTTTCTGCCAAGCGCGACAAGTACGATATCACCTGAACTGCAACAGAATTTAGGGTTGGGACTAGTGAAAACCAATTTTGTCATGTTTTAGGCACTGGTGACCCTTCACATTTCCACGATCTTGTGCTATTTATGGGACTGTCAAGCCTAGATGTCTGACCTGTAGGTTACCGTTTAGTCGCTCTTCAGAGCATGCCAGTAAGGCATATGAGCTGACCAAGCCAGCAGGGCGCCATGGGAATCATTACACGCTCTATTAACTACAATCTCTCAACTGCTGCTGCATATCTGTCTATCGAAATCACTGATAAAAACGCCAAAGTTCGCAGCAACGTTTCTCTCCACCAAATCAATTTGCTTTATTACCCCGACTGTCCCTCCAGAAGAGCTGATTTCCCCGAGATGTCGGATAGTGTCTCGTTTTTATTGGATTCAAACTGCAAGAGGTGAATAAGATCGAAACACGGTTTACATTTACATTCATGGGAAGAATGGAAGGAAGCGCCAAAAAACTATCAGCTGAAGTTTACGTTTATATACCGCTGTAACTATGATTGGGCACTTGAGTTTATCTCTTCAAGATTGGAAATAAAATGGACATTGTACAACTCCAAGCAGAAACAACTGAATACGTTCATCCCAGATGCTAAATGCACTGTTTTAAAGGGTATACAGTCCCGCGCTGAAACAACTCAATACCTCCATCTCAGAAGATAAATACAGGGTTTTATGTGTTCAGTTCAACCAGCGATGTCTGGTATGAACAATCTTTTGTCTCTTACACACGTTAGGTGCTGATCGATGATCAACACTGGGGTAGGGGAATCCAGGTTTTGTCTCTTACACACGTTAGGTGCTGATCGATGATCAACACTGAGGTAGGGGAATCCAGGTTTTGTCTCTTACACACGTTAGGTGCTGATCGATGATCAACACTGAGGTAGGGGAATCCAGGTTTTGTCTCTTACACACGTTAGGTGCTGATCGATGATCAACACTGAGGTAGGGGAATCCAGGTTTTGTCTCTTACACACGTTAGGTGCTGATCGATGATCAACACTGAGGTAGGGGAATCCAGGTTTTGTCTCTTACACACGTTAGGTGCTGATCGATGATCAACACTGAGGTAGGGGAATCCAGGTGATTGACATGTTACACCACACGAACCTGGATTATCTGCACAGGCAGTCAGAACTTTTAATTGTTAACAAACTTGCTTCCCTCGGCTGACTTAATATGCTGCCCCAGATTTATCCTATTTACACAAAATACACTGTGTGCCTGCCAACTGTAAATTTGCTGTTGTCTACGTTGGTTTGATTACCGTTGTTAAAATCCCCTTTACCCTACATACCAAAAACACTTGTGTTGATATCTAACACAACAACTTGATTTGTTTCATTCAACACAGAAATGTGTTACCCCCAACACAAACGTGTAAAAAAAAAATAAAAAATTGTGTTCTAAGTAAGTAGTAGCACAAAAACACACTCTGAGCTAGAGTACATTTACCCCGAAAACGTAAGCTCTGTGTGATGACCTGGCAGAACCCGGCTGGAGAAAGCATTATGTTAGACTCTTCCGAGGGAAGGAAGTTTTTCAGTTCCGGACGAATTGAGGAAACCGAATGCAAACTCGTATGTCTTTTGAGGTGCATCTGCCTTTGCAAGATTTAGAGAAAAATGATTAGGTGAACCCGTAGAAGTAAAGCGTGTAATTGAATTTTAGGTGTTGACGGACGCCGTTTCGCTTGGGAAACAAAGGTTAACTCTCGCCTGTGCTATGAAGACTGATCTGAGGGAAATATTAAGTGTCGCTGTGTTAATCTACACTGAGAAATCGAGGTGTGTGTAGAACATCTTCCGAGGTCACGTGACTGGTCGAAGAGCTGGGGTTTTCTGAGTAGGAGCCTGGTTGTCATTTACTATCAGGGCCGACCCCAAATGACCCTTGTACATCGATGCTTATTGATCACTGGATGGGCCTGTCCAGAAAAGGGTAATCACTGTTGGGTGGGGAAAGCCACAGTTTTGGTTCGAGGAACAGTCCAAAGCTGCGCTTCTAGACACTTATTATACGTCTCTTCGGATGTACGCCCTCACAGGACTTGGCTGTTATTGACTATGCTGTTGACTAGCCTGCGGACGTCAAGTAGAAGCACTTGCACTAAAGTTGTGATTTTCTTTACCCAAGGAGATCTTGTTGGAGGATTGACCACTGCCAGGTGATCTGATGGCGATAAGTACGTTGTGATTTAGCGTCCTTATCTCGTAAGTATGGCTTCCCTTTTCCTGTCCCCCCCCCCCAAAACTGACAACAAAGTCTTTCCGAGGGAGCAACAAGTCCTGGCTAATTTACTCATCTTTTATATCTTTGCTGAAACAAGTTTGGCAGATTTCCCGTTTTGCCAACATCAATGTCTATCTCTTCCTCGCATGTTTGAATCCGTATTAAGGGCGTTGGTTAATTATTACTTCTGTTTGGACTTTTAAACGAATGAAAGCTAATAATCCGATTCCGGAACTAACTTTTATATCCAGGATGATCATATATCTTTTTTGTATAACACTAATAAAATGAAGTTTATTAACTGACTTTTCAGTGAGATAGGTGTAAAATGGTACAGATGTTATGAAATGGAGTATTGTAACTGTTATAGCATGATCCATTTCATCATTTATGTCGTGTGCATGGCCATAGGTAGCAGAATATTAACTGGATTAACGGATTAAGGTTCTCTACGGGGATACGGGGATTTGTTAGGCTTTAGAACCACTGCCGGGTTTTAACCTTATGATTTTCATTTCAAAGCAATAGAAGGTTCACCAACCCTCACTAACGGAACCAGGCTAATTAAAGATTACATCTTTGTACGGTATTCGGTAAAGGAACCATACTAATTAAGGATAGGATCTTTGTATGGTATTTGTGTGATTTGCTGTGTGATGTGCTGTATTCTTTATTGCCATGGCGACATATTCTTCTCAGCCAACACTGTTTACGTTACCATATATTCCAAGTAATGGAAAATGTGCTTTCTTAATGCGTTGTAAACTGGAGGATTTATTTATAGGTCTGTACCGGCTGGTAGGGGTACTGCCTATACCCATGACTGATTCTTTTAGTAAAATGACCAAATGTTAATCTGTACTCAGGCCAATTTGGTATCCTAGTTATGTAACCCACCTTAACACGTAGAGCATTCCCCCAAAGAGACTAGGCTTCATTCGAGTCAGCCGTGTTACAGCGTGTTTATCGATAATCAGTTCAGTTCCGAAATCTAGCATTGAAAGCGTAAGACAGAGCAGCATGAATGTAACTTTTAGTTATTACCTGGAAGGAAATAAACTGGGTCTTTAACATAACTGACATCATTCACAAAACAATTTATCTTTAAGAATTTTCCTTAAGAATATTTACTGTATCAACTATTGAGACATTAATGCATGCATTTATTTTCTCATCTCTTCGTTCATGTTTAGCTATTTTGCATACCTGTAAGCGCTGCATCCCACATTCCTAAACACATGCCAAACGTAAACAAGTTTTGAGTGGCGAATGTATGATCCTTGGTTACTGACCTAACATATTTCTTTCCAAGTAAGAAACCGCAAGTGTCAGATTTTAGACACATTGTGGTAATTGGTAGAAGGTTCAGGAACATCAAACTTAGACAAGTAGCCGATTCCTTTATCAACGGTCACTTTAGTTTGACCACGATAAAGTCAACAATACGAATAAAGTTATTACGGTTTTAGTCAAGTTAAACTTTCTTCACCAGATTCGGTTTATGCTTCCATGGTTTAGTTTAGACAAATCCATCTGTGGAGCAGTGGGGTTTCAAGTAAGTGTGGCATCTGTTCTCACGCTCTGTTCACTGTCGATTAACACTGGAGTCAAACTGTAAATATCAGCTTAACGCCGTTTATAGCGCCCCATTCATGCCATCCTAACATTCAGGAGATCAGAAAGCATCAAATCAACATTGCTGCCAACGTATGTTTGTTGATTAACAAAACTGACTGATGAATCTACGGCGCTCTGTCGCCAGCATGTGCTTCTGACGTCAGATTACACAGTATGGGAGCTTTCTTTCAATAAACCATGGATTTTCTAATCCTCTGCCTAAACTTAAACGTTGCCGTTCTCGTCTATTTTGGTAGTATTGCCTAATGCAGTTGTAGGAAAACGCACCGGACACATCGCTATTCCACCATTCAGAGACATCTAGTTCTTCCTTACAGATCCTTTCCTTTTGTTAAGCATGGATAGTGAAGAAAGAATGCTCACCGAGGATGCTTAAGAACTTGAATACGGTTTATACGTACGACTAATGCATATTTGAGGGAGACTTCTCTTGACTGTGAGTATAGTTTATTTATACGGCTAATGTAGACTTCCCTAAGGGTGGTTAAGACGGTCAACAGAATTTGTTTGTCTTGTTAATGAACAAATATCAAATGGTTGGGAAACACCATACACGCAGAATTACTTTGTTAATACCAACGTATGACTGTAAACACCTGCTGGAGCCATTAATTCCAAACATGTTTTTTGTATTTTGTAATGAATGCTTGCTCTCCGTTTGATTTTAAAACGTTCTAGATTATACAAAAGTTTGGTCTTCTCTTGCAGAGGTACATAACAACGTTAAAAGCGTAACAGGTTCGAATAGCATCACTGCAATTCTAGCAACACAAAAAATTGGTTTTTGGAATTAGCTGGACTTGTTCTTTTGTTGTGATACATGAAATATATGTATAAATGGATAGAGTGATTATAAAGCCCTGTTATATCAAGGCCTTGGTAACGTTGGACTACGACGTACGTCAAATTATAGCGAGGTACATGTATAGTATGGGCCATGCCGAATTCTTTACATGCTTCAAACGTTACAGTATAGATCTTACCCTCATCGACAAGATGTATAGGCTTCGGTTGGGTCACACGTGTCCGTAATCTAGTCATAACTTTTGTTTTCTTTGGACAAGTGTTTGCCTGAGGTACTCAATATGAATAATAAAATCCACCTTTCCTGGAATTCCTCGATCTTAGCCTGAACTCCTCTTCCCCTTTCTCGCCCTCTCCACCCTGGCAATCGATACGTAACAGGCCATCAACAGTGACTTCAGAGAAGTTACCGACGCTTCGATTAAAAGCTCATTACAAAGTTTGTTATAACAAGCCTACATCCACTGTCAGTTTACAGACCATTTCAGAGAGCAAATGATGAGTTTTGCCCTAAATGTGTTACAAAACACTTTCTGCGTAATAAACACACTGCCGGGGTATAAAAATGAAAAGCTGAAGCAAAACGCCAGGGGAATTTCTATAGGTGCAATTTAAACCACAACGAGATGTGAAGGCCATTTTTAATTAATTGTTTGCTATGACCTTTCTCTCAATATTACAGAATGATGCCAATGTCGATGATTGTTAATTATTAGCTATCCATTACTTGCCCAAACTAATATATATATTTATGTTTAATAACCTTGACCTGTTACACATTCCGTAGGTTGATGAAATGACAAAATATACTGTTGGTATGCGCGAAGTTTATTTTACATAAATATTTACATTAGTTATTCGTTGCGTATAATACAAAATTATATTTTTATTCTTTGTCCTGAAGTGGTCAGTAATTAACACTAATTGTTAATTCTTGGCCACAAAATTTGACAGGTCTTGAGAAGCGAACAATCAATTCTCAGCGGCAATTCTCAGTATTCAACAATCACCAAATTAAACATACATCTTTGAAGTCTTTGCGTTTAGCAAATGAAGTCTCCCTTAAAGGGGCAATCTCTCGCGAGTATTTTTACCTACAGCTATTGCTGTTAGTAACTAATTAAGGTCGCGTAATGTGCCTCCCAACGGGCATGAGCCCCCAATTTTGATTTCCTACTCACGTAACCAGTATGTCTATTGAAGAAATGATTAGACGACAATCCATGATCAATACGGTTCTCACGCAACTCAAGCAGTATTTCAACCCAGATTTTCGCTCTTCCCTCAGGGCATTATCTTGTAAACTTAAATAAAGCACCTGCCAGGTCATCCTCTCAGAATACGATGAACTAAGAACAACGTATACCACCTTACCCAGAACTGATTCCCGATTTAAACATGGTCTCTCTCCGCTATTACTGAAATTATGGCGATGTGACGTTAGGTTATAATTGTTCATTCATTCTTTACCCAGACCTCGAAGAAAACTCTATAGACTAAGAGAGTTATAATCTCTCCACAGTTATTATTTATTATCTTGATAGTTCTATCCGCATATACGTTTACAGATTAGCTGGATAATATTTCAGACGTTATTTTACTACTCTACCACCATATATAGAGTAGGGAAAGCAGTGCAAGCGACGTGTATAACCAAACGAGATCACCCCAGCCTTAATGGCATGGATGCCATTTAGAGCTTTAACTGCGTAACCGAAAAGTTTATTTGCTTTGCCGCAAGCAACTCTTAATACGGGCATACGATGCTGCACATCGAACCCGAATATTGCACGGGCAAAAGCATCGGTGCTTAATATGCCCAACATCTCAGAAAATATCCATATAATAGTGACATATGATAAAATGCTCTGTGTACTAAACAGAAACCATACTCATAATGAATAATTTATTTGAGGTTTCATGTCACGTGGGCAGCGATTATTTCAGCCATAGCAGGGCGATATACCCGTAGTGTAGGGATAATTCCTATCAGCCACCTATTTGTGTTCTACAGACTATATCCGGTAGACTGTAAACTCGTGATACAGTAGCTCGTGCTACTTCCTATCGCCAGGAACAACAGTTGGTCGTGGGTTTTCCCCGGGTTGTAACCAATCCCCCCCTCTCCCCCAATATAGTTTTTGTCACCGTCGTAGAAGTGAAATATTCTTGATTACGGCGTAAAATACCAATTAACAAACAAACTTATATCTAGTTCCCGCTGAACAAAGGTGAGATGATATTCAGTGCGGTGTTTTTTTACTCGCGGTAAATCGAATACAGCATACAAGCAACGTGTTGTCACAGCCTCATAAAAACGACCATTATGTTGTCGATATTAACAGTATAGTCTTAATTCTATGAATAATCATTGCATGGTACTCTAATCTAGTCTGCACCAGTATGGAAATTCTCGCTTTATTACCACGTGCTATTCAAGATGATAAGCAAACGCAGTCTTCTCTATAAAAAAAAAAAACGAAAAAAGCGATATGTTGTTTTGGGATAATGACGAAGCTGTTATGAGTAGCTTGGGGAAAGTCATCAATGTTTTACCTCAGGCCCATTCCATAATTGTTCTCGCTGTGTGGAAAAAAAAAGACTGAGGGTAAACGATTCAGCCTTCGGGATCACGGACTTCAGGGAATCGGTCCAAATGCTGTCCTGGTCTATGGATATGACTTTGTTACACGCGTTTATATTTGTTTAAGGTGAACTGTGCTCGTGCCGTTGTTAAGCAAACCATGTGATACGCCACCAGGGCATACATCCACCGCAAAATGTTGTAACATAAATAGCGTCGTGCATGAGCTATTGTACCACTTATATATTCATAAAAGATAACAAACAGCATTTATAAGCATTGCGATTCCGGGACTCAAAACAGCAACTCGGAATGGGGAGGTTATAGCCAAGCAAATAGGGAAATAACTGAACCAGTGTTTATATTGGTCTGTGTAATACCCAAATACCCTCAGGCGAGCAGCGTTCGTGTATGGTTGAGAGGATCCGTGGCTACACGTGTTACAACGTAGGCTACAGATACGACACATACTTCATTAATAGTTCAACATTTTTCCATCGTTCTACCTTGATTATTGAAAACAATTATCCACAGGTGTCTGACGATCCATATCACTGATATTTTTTTAGTTTTCACCAATGTTTCGTATGTTATCACTGACATAAGCGCATTTAGGGAACCACACGGTTTCTATAAGTATTCAAATAAGTGAATAAATCCAACCGATCTGTACAAGTGGTTGGTCATATGTAATGAAATATGTAAGTAGGTAAAATGCATAAGTTTTGACAGATTTTGCCTTTGTGTATGTTGATGTGCTGTACACTATGGACTGGGCAGTCGGGGTAGTCACCCTGTTGAACTTTTGATTGACCGAGAAAAATCGATCAAAGAATGAAGCTCGCTGTGATGGGACAGACGTTATAGAATCTAGCCACTGGATGTTCGGAAGATCGACAGTGATGGAACCCAGACAAGGCCATCAGCTACGGGTTATTCTACGTAGGTTTCTGTTTTTATCGGCAACCCATCTCAGTATCACAGGTAGATAAAGGTTGAAGAGTAGTTTAAAATGGTCTGTAGCACACATATACGTCTAGAGCAGTAAGGAATTAACATGCAACGGATGTGTCAGAACTGAGTTTGTGGCATACAGCAGCGGGATCTAACCTGAGTTGTACGTGTAGCATACAACAGAAGGACTTACACTGTATCAATCAACCTTGAAGCATACAGAAGCAAATTCAAAGTTAGCTGTAGCATGTAGAGTGGTCCGCCTTACCCGTAGTTCCTAACACAGGGGTCTAACCTGGGATTTGGGATACAACTGAGAGATCTAACCCTGGGTGTAGCATATCACTGAGGGTCTAACCCGGGCTGTATCATACCACTAAGGGGTATAAACTAGGCTGTTGCATACCAGTGGTGATTTAACCAGGGCTGTAACATACAGATACACTCCGAGAAAATAGAGCAAGACCTACCCTGCACAAGTTCTGAACTCCTGAAGCATGTTCTGAAGCTTCGGACGAGAGTAGAATGTTGAGTTGCGCCAAATTTTTCAGCTGGAGCCTTTCACGTCAGAGTTGGTTTATTCAGCAGATCTGAAAAGCGACTGTATGGCGCTGCGAATGCGCTCAATCTGTGTATATATGCACTCTCCTGACCGCATTTCGTGTATATCAGATCAGCAGAGTTAATAAAGAATAACTGTCATATCTAATAGGCGTGAGATGGTATTGTTATGGGTTATTCCAGGCCGCAAAGCGGTGTAGCAAGCGGCCCAGAGCTGAACTTATTTAGGACTTCATAATTCATGTCCGGAAGGATGAATTCAATGGGTCATCTTATATTCAACGCCTATACCCGCCGTCATCCCACGCTGTAACAAGCAGGATCACACTGTATGGCTTATACACGATGGTTCAATAATTCAGGCAATACACCAGGTTTGCATTATACATTTTGCATCGAATAAATGTGTAAAGCAGCGCAACTTAAAAGTGAATGCATAACGTGAGTTTCGCATTGCTGATGTGTCAACCAGCCGGCTCGGTCTGTGTACATGCTCCTGACACCAGTCGTAAGTGTAAGTTATTTATACGCACGGGTAAATTAATAAAAATAAACACATAAAATATCGGCTCTTTTTTCAATTTCCTCGTTCTGCCAAATACTGAGTAGGGAAAAAACACCAATAAACTAAGCTGAAATTGTACCTTTGTATCATGTTTATTACTAAGGTGTAACAAAACAGTGAACTCTGGTTCTGGTGGTCATGGCAAGTGCTTATCTGACTGGAGTCCAGGATGGTTGTTTTCGTTGTATCCTTTTAACCCGGGTACTTAACAAAAGCACAGAGCATGGTCATCGACAGGTGGTAATGACTCTACAGGTGTTATGTGGGCAAGTAAAATAAACCCGGATGTAAAGTGTCAATATGCTGCTGGCTCGATTCCATTTGTACCGGCTAAATGATTTCCCGATCTTAGTCTGTCTGGTCCAAGTTGTATGAATTTTAGTTGTCATAAAAATGTGACACCTGGCATATTCAAGACCGCGAACACCCAGGCATTTGTTATTTTACTCGACGCTTCATGTATACACGCTTTACTCGCACAGACACAACGAGGAAAATAATTGTCTGATTAACATGGAAGTTAATACAAAACTCTGTTTAACGGTGACATAAGTCTAAAACTGGTTGATATTCATATATATGTGCTGTGTAGATTGTTCTGTCTAACATGCCATAATTCCTATTACGAGGTGCAGTTCTTAGTATATCTTTTTCGTTGTTCCTGTACGTTCTCATGTTATCTTTCACCTCGTCCTCTGCTTCCCACTGCTACAAGCGAGTGGAGTACCCGAATGTACGAAGTGTAGAATGCAATGGTAGCCGGTGTGGTATTGAGTCGATCTTTTTAAGACTGCCTCTCACCATCACTTTTTACGATAGCATTTTACTGTTCACCAAACTACTGGGATTGCTCACGATAGGATTTTACAGTTCGCCTTTTATCTTGAGCTTTCACGGTAAGATTTAACTGTTCATGATGGAACATAAACTTCCAAGAGTGCTTTTCAAGATAAGATGTAAAGATTTAATGTGTGGGGTATTTAGATATTTTTAAACCGCTGTTTCGAACTGACTGAAAAATTAGAAATGTGCAGTACACCTCTCTTCGTCGAATATAGTATGTATATCGTATATAGTATATATTAGTAACCACTAGGAGATCATTGTGTTTTTTAATGCTACGTTTAGTCACAGGCTTTATACATGTTTCTACTTAACAACACTACCACCTGGCCCTGATTACAATTGTTTGGACGAAGTTTTCACCTCCAGGGGACTATAATTACCCTACCTGCATGGGCCGTGAGTTGGCTAAGAGGACTGACAGCATGAACTTAATGCGTGAGAGCTGTTCTCGCGCGCGGACTAATACGCGGCAAGGTGACAGGTGTGTGTGCGCACGCAGGTCATCATTTCATCCCAGGTATCGGCCTGATATACAGTACAGACAGCCTGGTGTATTGCCTCTAGGTAACGGTCCTATCGAGACGAGATTACACGGATACCTGAGACCGTTATCATGGCTTCACTGGACCTATACGAACGCACCTCGTTCTGTGTTTACAAAGATGGCGATGTTAACTCCTGCCTTTTGCTATAGCGGGCACGAAAGCTTGTTATTCCAAGGAGATGCAGTTGTCACATTTTACGGATACTTCAGATTATACCTTGTGACATACAGTTGACTGTGGCTAGTCAAGTCAAGCTTCACCATGGATATGGCCAGCAGAAAATCCCGTCAAAGACGGAATCGACGGAATTACCATCAGAACGGCTTCGCAGGTAGGAAGAGTGTACCAGTGACCTTTATTGGTCTGGTGTTCGAGAAAATGAGTAGGTTGTTGTCATCTCCATAAAACATAACGAAGAAGAGGTGCGTCTTGTTGGAATGGCTGAAACTTTCAGTCTCACAAGCCAGTCCTATGTTTTTTCGTTAAATATGCCCGGTAACTAAACAACACATAGCTCACAGTCATATACTTTTAGAGACACCCTGACGGCTTTGTTATAACCAGTATGTTCAACTGTCGTTTGATAAGGTGGTTTTATTGGTGCCGTATTAGAGTGGATAGTTTTGAATTCGGTGTATTTGCTCAGGGTGGATTTGTTTAAATGACATCCTAACTGACAGGTTTTGTATAACAATGACCAAATTGGACGTTAACTATAACTTAACTATATCTGCTCTGACGTTACATCCAAACCCTGTACAGCACATGCTGTCAACCCATATTGATACCAGTACAGGATTGATTCAGAAGTCAATAAGTCTTGTTTTAACGGTTAACACAGATGTTCGTGGATGGAGGCTAACACAAGTTGATCGATGGTATATTATTTACAGTGGAACTGTACGTCAACCCTGTTTTAAAATTCAAATGTATAACGGCAGTGTATGGTCCTATGTTCTAGAATTTCTTTCGACATTTGTCGTGTATGTTCATCTCATGTTTGGTTGGTGTCCATTTTGTCTCGCAAATATCAGAATATTTGTCTCAAATTTATTCGCGAATCCTGTCAGATTTCTCCACCAATCCTGTCTCATGTTTGCCTCGTCACGGTTGCCCGGGTTATATAGTCGAGACAAATCTAACCGTATTGATCCTCATACTAACGCCAGTGTACGGTGTGTAGGTGTGTAGATCAGTGATTTACATATGATGTCGTCTCTCGTGACTTTCTGACCTGATTGATGTTTTTGTAATACTGACTGAGCGAAATTTCGAGTGATATGATTACCCCACATGGCGTTTATATTTTATAAGGAAAATGTGACTATTTGCCGATTAAAATTACAACGTTTATGATTAAGTTGTACTTTAAAAACATATTTTCCTATGACCATAACTGGATGCTAATCTTCTTCAAACTGCAGATTATGTGTAGTTAGCTTGAGAGGTGTTGGGAAAGGTCCAGTTTAGTTTATACCAGTGATACACAGAAATCGTCATACAGCGGGAGGCACACAATGAGGATTAGTATGCATTGTGTAGATTTAAGATTTATGAAAAACGTTTAGTTGCATGCATGGTTAATTAGTACAATGGAATTTAGTAATAACTGCTATTCAGATCTAGTGCATATGGACGTTTGGTTCCAGAATTTAAAAGACAATCTATTTATCTGACGTTAAAAATTGATTAATAGCTGGCCCGTGAAATACCGTACGTTTAATTATGCCTGGGAAATGGTTACATTTATCGATCATATCTGAATTTTACCAAAACAATCTCTTATGGTTTGGTTCTTGTACTGAATCCCACCGCCATTACAAGAGCCAGCGTCACTATTGAATACTTTAATAAAACTAGGGACTATCAATCACACTTTTCTTTAAGAGTAAATGTCTGTGGAACATGTAGAGAGTCCTTAGACTTTGTGGATGAATTTGACCAAGCAGACTTTTGGTACAGCACTACTGAGCTATTATATATGCTTTCAGTTTTGTTTTAAAGATTGACGGTCTGAAACTATGATTTGTACACTTCGTTTACCGTGGCAAGTGCAGTTTGGTTTGTTAGAGCGTATATGTGTATTATGAGAAGCAGGCAGCTTCCTGAGCAAAGTTTAATGGCATTTGCCAACTGGCCGTCAATCATATCCCAGGAGAAAAAATAGGACGACGGCGTTTCGCATCCATCATCGATCAGTTCACGGCCTGCATTTCGGCTCATTCTACTTTCTCAAGATGGATGAATTTGAAATCTTTTATTGCGCTTCCACGTCAAGAAGACCCTTGCCAGTATAGCTGTGGTTGCGTTTTTGGGCGAATGCCGTTGCTGGCATTTATCAACAGGCTTCTCTCATTGGTAAGTCTGCAGCGGTCTTCTGCCATTGACCGATGACTGTACACACAGGCTAGCTGAGCAAGGTTATAGTAAGTTTAACGCTGCAAGTAATTCTCCCAGCCTCATAGTCGATGGTGGGCAACGCTGTCTCACTAAGACTACCTTGGTGTGTTGTTTTACTCGAATTCCCCGCGTAGATGTATATGTATAGTAATGCTTTGTTTGTGTCAGTATGTGTTGGGTGAAATGGGGTAGGAGGGATATGGAGATGTCTTCAAAGACACTGCTTTTGGCCGACGGCTGATTACTAATAGTTTGTATTCTGACACTGATCTTTCTGACGCCGTCTGTCGCTTTGAACATTCACTTCATTTAGCAAGCTGTTTGCGCAAACCTTGTACTGACACCAATGGCGGGTGAAAGACGGTTGCCTTGTTTCTCAGAGCGCACAATGAGACAGTTATGTATGCGAAACACGACACACTTCCAAAACCAATTCTGTTATATCTGGTCTATACGGCATATACGAGATTCAAACTGTCAGCCGCAGATCCAAGGAAATTTTGATGAGCATTTGGAAATCGGCAACCACACTGTAAGATACAATCCAGTCATTACCACAGGATTTATTATTTCGGTCTCCTCGTTGTATTTAACGTAACAACCTTTCGCGCTTGTGAACCTTACAGTAATTTCAGAATTTAAAACAGAACAATGGCAGCAATATATGTTTCTTTTTTATATTTTGCTGCCTCGAGCTGTAGGCTTAGTGTTAAGAATTGGGTAAAACATTGATTTGAACATGACATTTCACATTGTCATCGATTGAAACCTGCTAATATGGGTGTTGTAGGACAGCCTCTGGTATGTTTTAATACAGGTGTTCACCTGGAAAGATCAATAGTTGCACAATGCTAGCTCTTAATGCTAACACTGTCATTTCAGCGGGGTGCTGGGGGTGGGGTTTCTAATTGCCACCCCACCGATACTCACCGGTGTCGCAGCAATTGCCAATTATAGAACAGGAGTTTCGTATTATCGCGCTTTGTTTTAATTAGAAGATTTGACCGGATTTGTCCAGATTATTAGCTCCCTCGTAACCGCGGTTGCCCTTTCGCCGTTGTTTTGCCTGCCGGCTGTTTGCTATCCTTCATTGGCTCGTATGTAAGCCACAGTGTCAACTAGTTGACTGTATTGATTTGGTCGGCGTTAGGAGTTGTGGATGGCGGTACACGGTGGACACGGTGTTAGCCCTCGGGCCAAGCTCTCATGAGTGAACTATTAACTGAAAGATGGACGCCGCCTGGCTTCTAGTACTTAAGGTCAATGACACTTTATATTCGGTATCTTACGGGACATTGTATCCACTCAGTGGAGTTAAACAGGGCCTGAAGCTTCCATTCTTATCGCCCTCAAAGTGAAATGGACTAAATGAAGGGGCTTATTGCTGAGCTACCTGGGATATCTATAAGTGACTCCCAACATAGTTGACTGCCAGTTCATTGCATGTCGGATACAGCTGTACTGATTTAGTTTTGATCATGGAAAAATAGCTCTTTTTTCTAGCTGGAACGACCACAGAACCGCAGCAATGACTGCTAATCAGAAATATGAATTGACTATGATCTGATGTGACTATGTTAGCTTGTTTTGAGGGGAACTGATATAGCGTGCATTGTAAGTAAAAAATGTATAAGTTGAATCTATGACTACAATGTTTGTAAATTTCGTGGCAACCACCAATACTACAGATTCAGATTAGTTCTCGGAAGTAGGCAAATGTCCAGCTCCTGAGTGTGAGATATAAACTGCCTCTAGGTCTGTGTCATTACCATCCCAGTATTGTAGACCTCTGATATCTTATGACAATTTAGAGCAAACATAAATGCTGTGAAAAATATACCTTTGTATCAATGATCACTTTCTATACCAGCTTTGTATGAACTAATTATCAAACAACTTTTAATTGATGTTTTCACTTAATTCTTTCAGGACGAATGGCCTACCTGTTTACATTTATTTTAAACAGACATCCTTATGCAGCCCAGTTTTACGCAATGATATCATGACATTTGGATTCATTTAGTGCTAGCAAAAAATCGGAATTGTCTCCCTTTACCAACGTTTTATACTTGATGAGGCGGGCAAACAAGAAAACCTGTGGCACAGTTTCAGGAAGAAATCAGTCAACCTCGGAAACCGAATAATTCACAGCAGTGCAGAAGTTTAAATCAAGCAATCCATGGTCATTCCAGTTATATGATACGACTATAGAGAACTGAATGAATAAAATGCAGAAATCCTACAGTTTGAAAGAACAAGAATAATCCATAATCCATCCCTTGATGGATTTGTGGACTTGTTGGAAACTCTTGTCAGTATGTACTTCTGTATTACCGTACAAAAACATAGAAAAAACCCTAATATTGATGGTCCAAACACATTTTAAAACAAATTCATAAATGATCGAAATTAAAAGTTATCAGGAAATCCAAATGGCGCCCGAATTAGATTATGGCTTGTCTTTAGTCAAGTAAAACCAGCTTAAAATAAACATTACCAATAGCCTGTTTTGTTGTACAATAGCTATGCATATTGCAGAGAGTATGGCCAGTACCCTTTCTCAGTCTTTGTGGCAAGAGGCGTTGTTCTAAATCTGTGAAGCAGCGATAATCTTCTGGACGTCGCCCCAATGACTGGAGTTAATCAATCGCGCTTCGGTAGTGATTAATTTGGCTTCTTCCCTGTATATCTCACAGTGCATAACTGAGGATTATTTCTCGAACCACCCAAAATGCTTTCGTGGAGACTGAACCTAGCCTCTGCGCTGACCGCCTACTTTGACCCGACGACCTAGAAATCTCATCCGTCATGTTTTAAACCAGGTTATGGCGCCAAGAAAGCAGTTTGTCATTGGCACTTTGGGTGTTTATCAGAATTCATAACGGTCACCAAGCCCCAGGTAAATGGCCAGACCTGTGTGGTAAACTTCTAATTTCCTTTGACTTATTCGATATATCCATCAATTGGCAAACATGCACGCGGCCTCAACCGATCTAGATGCGCTCTAATGACCTCAACTGTTAAGACCGTACAAATAGGCTTACAGAACATAAAATGACAGATAGGCATTTATCGGCATAGCAACACACAGTAGGAGGCACTCAGGATATTATAAAAGGATCTGTATTAATGCCTGGTCACCAGGCTTCCAGCGAGGAACGTTAAGCTTGCATCCCAACAAAAGTTCCTTTCTGTCAAAATCGCAGACATAGCCAGCTAGTAGATCTATTAGTCCTAATTTCTCGCGCGTAACAACGAATTTACCAATATTTCCTTCATATCACTCAAAGCAGCATTTAGTGCGAATTTCAGCCCCAACACAAACAACCGATGACCTCGTTGATACTTCGATTGATCTATATTAGGGTATTAGCCTCTGATTCCGTTTTATTCGAAAATGTATTGATTCAAGATTTAAGCGCTGTATTATCTTTAGTCCAGCTTAAAGTGTCATTTACTTTGAGGGAGAGATTGGTATTAAGATTTAAACTTGGCTTAACTTTTAATACACTCCTGCGCAACTGGCCCTGGATGAATATGCGCAGGTATGTCGCAAGTTACCGTTATGGCAGACCCGGCTTTCTTCTTAATAGGTCGTAGCGGTTGGGGGGCAATAAAATTTATAACGTCATATGTCTATATGTTTGCATAATAGGAGTATATACATCCTGTAAAAAGTAAATTGTGCACAGTATTTTTATTGTTAACTTTGATGGCAGTTTGGGCTACAATGCACACTTTTCTAGATAAACAGCTCTCTTTTGACTGTAATATTACTGACTGAAGGTACTTAAAGAAGGCGTTGTAAAGGTAGACAGTTAGAAGCACTCACATTTGTCCATTTCCGCGGTTGTCTAGTAAACAGATCCCCATTTTTCGTGTATATACCATGTAAATAGATGCACATATGATTTGGTGTCCGGGCTACGACTCCAACCGTTTTCCACGTAGAGTTGTAATTTATGGTGGATACATAGATACATAGGTGACGATGTGTTGCGACTCACATTTGTCCATTTCTGTTGTTGCCATGGTAACCAGATTGCTATTTCCCTGATGTCTACTATATAGTTATATAGATTTTAACTTTGTGTCCTGGCTACAACACCAATTGTTTTCCATATTCAATTTTAATTCTTGCTGAATACTTAGATACAGAAGTGACGAGATGTCGCGACTCACATTTGTCCATTTTCACCGTTGCCATGGTGACCAGCTTGCCATCTTCGCTACATATACAACATAATTTTATGTCCTACTTCTCCAACTGTTTTCTACGCACAGTTTTTTATTTTTGATGGATCGATACATAGATACACAGTAGCAATGTGTCGTGACTCACATTTGTTCATTTCTACTGTTGCCATGGTAACCATAATGTTATTTCCCTGATATGTACTATATACTTATATACTCATGAACTTCGTGTTCGGACGACAACTCCAATTGTTTTCCATATTTTATTTTGATTCTTGGTGGATACGAACATACAGAGATGATTATGTATCCGGACTCAAATTTGTCCATGTTCACCACTGCAATGGTAACCAACTTGCCATCATCCCGACATATGCTACATAAATACATATGATTTTGTGCCCGGGTTACTTCTCCAACTGTTTTCCACGTGCAGTTTTCATTTTTTGGTGATGATTTGACGCGACTCACATTTGTCTATTTCAGCGGTTGCCATGGTGACCAGATTACTACGGTAACCAGATTGTCATTTCGCTGATATGTACAGTATAGTTAGGTGTAAACCTCACATATCCGGCCTACAACTCCAAATATTTTCCGTGTTCTTGGTGGATGCTCATTAGATACAGAGGTTACCATGTGACGAGAGTCTGTCCAATTCGACGGTTTGCCATGATAACCAGATTGCCCTTTCTCTGGTATATACTATACAGATCGGCCTAAACTTTGGATCCAAGCCACATCTCCAATTGTTTTGCAGCTTTTATTTTTTGTTGATGCATAGAAACAGAATATGATGATGTGTTGCGACTTAGATATGTCCATATTTAGCCCGCTTGCTTATAGTGCAGGCGCAGCTTATGTCGCACTCTGTGCGTCCGCGTCCAATAGTTAGAGGTGGTGCATTAAAAAGGACTGCAGGTATTGAGCTCAGGGTTTGCACACATATGGAGCGCAAATAGTACGAGGGGGGTAGTCCATCGTTGATTGGATGTGTGCATATTAAGTGCCGTAAATGACTGAATTCTTGACTTAGTGCAATGCGTATAAGAATCAATGTTAAACAAAGTGGTAGGGGTGGTTTCTCAAAAAGTACTGCATGTACTGCCCTCAGAGTATGAACACTTGTAGAGCACGGGTGGGACATTCCATCATTGATTGGGTATGTGCATTTTAAATACCCTAAATTACTGAATTCCAGATGTGATGATGTTTCATGTATACTTGTCAGGTCGCTATTTAATACTAAAACCTATCATCAATACCCATGATATACTTTTGAGTTTATGCGCAACCAAATCTATTTGTTCGAGCGTATAGTATTCACCTTAACCTTAACGATGAGTCATTTACATGTTTATGTACATATACTGTGTCTTCTTGTGGCAAGGCGAGTCAATGCCGCCAAAGTGCTGCAGCCACTGATGGCTGAAGATATCAGATATGTATTTAAGGTACTTCTATCAGTAGTCAAACACAGCAAAATATCGAGTGTGCATATACAGGGATTTTATATAGCGCAACGTAGACGTATTAATGAGCTTCTGAATTTCCGTGTGAAAGACTATTTTCTAAATATCAACTTATCGGGTTTCAACTTTAATGCGTGTATTCCATACAATATAGTAGAAATTAAGCGCCATTTATTAAGCTGTCATTAAGTTGTAAACCTCTTTACGCGTATATTATTGCTCGATTCCGTTATTCCTGGCATGTAAAATCACCGCACGCTACCAGCACACTTAGAGGTCGTGACAGTGACGCCAGTGCTGTATTAGTGCCGTTCAAGGACCATAAATGTGATTGATGACAGATCATTCAACATGGAGACTGCGGCAATTGCTGTCAGTACTGACACGTGTGAACTTTGTACCCTTTGATTTCTTGTCTCATGCATTAGCAGGTTAGAGGGATGTAAAGTCTGAATTTCTGTAATTTCAGAGTAGCGGAGCCAGTCTTTGGTCCTTAACTATACTGGCTAACTAAAGCCAGTTCGTCACGTGCATCCTTGCCGGGTGTAGTCTGTAACTGTGAATAGGAAATGTAAAATATAACATTATTAGTCAATTTAAAATTTTTTTCTGAACATAGATTCCAGCGATTTGCAGCCAGAGTTATTTATTCTTGGTGGACAGACAGCGGGAAACCGCACTGGAAAGAATTTGTTAACTTGTGGGAGGAGACGTTAAATCCGAGAGTGTTAAACTCCGGTTTACATTGTTAAGCCTCTATTATGTTTTGCTTCCTGTACTTTGGGTGTTAAATTAAAAGGTAAAGATAAAAGACTAAAAATAGTTATGTATGTATCGCTATATTATTCATATCTTCGACCGTCTTCAAATTCACTGTTGCACGGGCCTGGTTTCACGTAGCATAACATAAGTCGGAACTTGACCTCCACGAATAGGCCTAGCAATCTTAAAAACACAACGTTGTTTATCTAATGGTAAGGTAAGCCTTGGTTATGTAAGCTCACAGGCGCCTTAGGTAGGTAAGCACTCATGTGCCTTGGTTAGGTAAGCTCACAGGTGCCTTAGTTAGGTAAGCACTCATGTGCCTTGGTTATGTAAGCTCACAGGTGCCTTAGTTAGGTAAGCACGCAGGTGTCTTATTTAGGTAAGCTCACAAGTACCTTGGTTAGGTAAGCACACAGATATCTCTGTTATGTATGCTCACAGGTGCCTTTGTTTTATTAAGCACACATGTATCTCTGTTGTAAGCTCACAGGTGCCTTGTTTAGGTGAGCACGCAGGTGTCTATGCTAAGTAAGCTCACAGGTGCCTTGGCTAGGTAAGCACGCAGGTGTCTGTTACGTAAGCACACGTGTCTCTGTTAGGTAAGCGCACAGGTGTTTTGGTTAGGTAAGCACATAGGTGCCCTGGTTAGGTAAGCACACATGTGTCTCTGTTAGGTAAGCGCACAGGTGCCTTGGTTAGGTAAGCACACAGGGCCCCGGTTAGGTAAGCACATAGGTGCCCTGGTTAGGTAAGCACACATGTGTCTCTGTTATGTAAGCGCACAGGTGCTTTGGTTAGGTAAGCACGCAAGTGTCTGTGATAGGTAAGCTCACAGGTGCCTTGGTTAGGTAAGCACGCAAGTGTCTATGCTAGGTAAGCTCTCAGGTGCCTTGGTTATGTAAGCACGCAGGTGTCTGTTAGGTAAGCGCACATGTGTCTGTGTTAGGTAAGCGCACAGGTGCCTTGGTTAGGTAAGCACACAGGTGCTCTGGTCAGTCAAGCACATAGGTGTCTCTGTTAGGTAAGCACTTAGGTGCTTTAGCTAGTTAAGCACGCAGGTGTCTGTTGGGTAAGCAAATAGGTGCCTTGGGTAGGGAAGCACACAGGTGTCTCTGTTATTTAAGCAAGCAGGTGCCTTGGTTAAGTAAGCACACAGGTGTCTCTATTCGGTAAGCACACAGGTGTCTCTGTTAGGTAAGCACGCAAGTGCCTCGGTTAGATAGGCACCCCGGTGTTTGTTACGTAAGCACACAGGTACATTGGTTAGGTTAGCACAAAGATGTTTCTGTCAGGTAAGCACACAGGTGTCTCGTTTAGTTAAACACACAGGTGTCTATATTAGGTAAGCATACATGTGTCCCTGTTAGGTAAGCACACAGGTGTCTCTCTTAGGTAAGCACAAGGTGCCTTGGTTAGGTAAGCACACGTGTCTCTGTTAGGTAAGCATTGATGAGGTAAGCACAAAGGTGTCTTTGTTAGGTAAGCACGCAGGTGCTCCTGTTAGGTAAGCCTTGATGAGGTAAGCACGCAGGTATCTATCTTAGGTAAGCCCGCAGGTGCCTTGGTTAAGTAACTCACGGATGTCTGTTAGATAAGAACGCAGATATCTGATAGATAAGCACGCAGGTGTCCCTGTTAGGTAAGAACGCAGGTGTTCCTGTTAGGTAAGCACGCAGGTGTCTGTTAGGTAAGTATACAGGTGTCTCTGTTAGGTAAGCGCGCAGTTGTCTCTGTTAAGTAAGCACACAGGTGTCTCTGGTAGGTATTCTCTGTTAGCTAAGCACGCATGTGCCTTGGTTAGGTAAGGACACAGGTGTCTCTGTTATGTAAGCTTACAGGTGTGTATGTTAGGTAGGCATACAGGTGCCTCGAGTATTTCAGTATACTTTTATTTCTTCAAACTTTAAGACGACTTTAAGAGTTTTTATGACTCCAGAATTCAAAAATGTGATCGCCCCATAACTGTTAACCTTATAACCTCATAACCTTAAGGTCAATGTGTCAAAGTTTCAACATTCTGCACAAAATAATAAGCATTGTGACGAGTTTTAAATCTTGTCGTTAAGATTGTGTAGTATGGGACCCAGATCTATTACGGCGACATTATATATCTGGACATACCTTCAAGCTACACATTTATTGTTTGAACCACTCAAAATCACGCGGTAAAGCAGGCTATAACTTGCCAAGGCTAGTGGTTTACGCAAGGTACTCCGGTTTCCTCCATCCACCTTATCCACTCATCGAATGAGATGTTTATTCACGATTATGGTGAAGAATTATTATTATTATAACTAGAACTGCAGGCAGTTATACGGCTTCCAAAATTACATTGATGGAAAGCTTTGGAACCTTGCCATTGGTTGAAGTTATTACGTCATAAAAGTGTCTAATTTTGATAATGTATTCTGGTGTATTTGGCAACGCTAATTCCGACTCTGCTTTCGGATTTTGCCTATCTTGTCTATCATATTTTGAGATATGGTCAAAAAACTTTTTTCAGTTACGTAATTTCTGTGACCTGTAACTGATGAACTATGATAGCTAGAAATGAAACTTTTCATTACGAACTACAACCAAATTGTAAGCCAAGACATGCCCTTTCGGCAATATGCCAGCGGATTTGAGCTACGATCAATAGTTTTCTCGATAGAAATGTTTAAATGACACTACCCTTTTTTTGGAAATAGAAATATAAGCCTGTGTGTTTAAATAGGCTTTGGAGGTAATGGTGTATTACTATACGTGCGCTGCATACGCTATTCGCAATGCGTCATTGGTAATTCTCAACAATCCCGACGATATTCCCCCGCACCCCTGTGCTATCACGAATATAAGTCTAAAACGATGGCCAAATATATCAAAAATTCACACGTATACCTTGAGTCATTATGAGCCCAAAATCTTTTGTAAAGAAAACAACGCACAACACCACTTATTCCTTCTAACTATTAAGACCAAAATTTCATATCTTCATAGTCTCCTAACATTTCCTGTCTACATGCACTCTGTCCTGGCCTGCTCTCAAAACTAAACTGTGCCCAGGCAAGGCAGATGGGACACTAGAGTGGGGGTGATTCAACGCCATGTGTGTAATGTGAATATTGCTACAGTTTGTACATGCAGGTTGAATTTGTTGAATTTTCCATTGTCTTTGTATTTGAACAGTTGAATCAAACTATTCGTCGTTATATGTGTTAGCATGTGTTTGTAAACAGATGTGTGCCAAACTTAATTTTTCCGATCATGGCAAATTAGTTTAGGGCATTACTTTCATAGTGTTTTCTTGTTTGACATTCAACTGGGCCTTGACGCTTGGCCACCGGTATCGTTGTAAGGAACGTAATGGCTTTAATTAATATTGCCAACCATTCCACACAAAAACATCCGTGTTAGGCGTTGTTAATGTTCTTCATGTCTTTTTGTTTGATTTCTAGGGTCTTTTATTTATTTATTTTCCATGCGGGATTAATACTGATGTAAAGGAGAGAACGTTCCGTCTAAACGGATCGGTTTCAAAGTGTTGTCATTGCCTGCTGTTATGCGGCAGTGCTTGTAAAGTGCACAACTAAAGGCCTACAGAAAGTTACTCATTTGTAGCCTAATGATGCAGCAAAAACGGCAAGTTAAAAAAATATGGGAGATGGTATTTTGAGAATCGTCATATGGCGTTGCATTACTTTTACCTACATTAGTACGTACATTATTTATAGGAGTGTAACGAAATTAACTCTTAAAATTTGTTTTAACCACTGGTATTGCTTCCCTTCTTCAGCCCGTCATGTGGATATAAATAACCACGTTCAATCAGAAAATGGCGGAACAGACATAAACATCGGCATGCCGTCACGAGCTGCACGTGACAAGAGGAACCAATCGCGGCTGCAGAGCGGAGCTGACCGTGGGAAGGTGAGTGAACTAGGTGTACCCAGAAGCTTAGGTTAATCTTCTTTTCTTATCCGTCTTCACAATGTCAACGGCTCTTTTCACTTTGCTGCAGACGATCCCTTGACTTAGTTAAATACCACTGCTGCTAGTTTTACTTAAATATAGGTTAGTTTTAACTAGGCCTTTTAATGAAATCTCCTCTATCATATCTTCAGTCATCTCCAGTTCCTAAAACGATGTTGTTTGACCTCAGATCTGTCAAGAGAGTTAAGACGGTCACAACAGCTATTTCGCTCTGACACTTCCTTGGTCGAAACGTGTATAAATAAATAAATACACGACAGCTGTGTCTTGTCATGTATCGCCATTAGACCACACCTGCAAAATAGCAACAGGTAGCTTTTAGTGTTCTGTACTCAATGGGTATAAGCTCATATATAGACGCGTCCAAGTCTTCAGAATTTCTTTTCCCAGGGCAAATTTCCTATTCGAATCATGTCGAGTTCGAGCTGTATTATCAGGTGTTACTTCATCTGCTTTCGTGCCAATTTTACAGAGAAAGACAGCAGTGATCACCTGCTACCTGAATCGTCGTTGCGAGGAACAATTCTTACTGTGCTATAGACATAATATTATTGGATTTACATAATGGTATTCCTCCACGTCGTATTCTTGTATAGGGCCTTAATATGAGATGGTTTCTACGGTTCTGTTATTCCTCTGCAGTTTAGGACACGCATAACTCCATTATCTGATATACCCCGGAAAACCACCCATATGTAAAAAAAACCCTTAATTTTCTATCGTTCAGACAATACCAAAGCTTGGCAGCAAATAGTTCTGTGATCATTTCATAAACACAGTAATGTACTTTCATTATTTTCTACCCAACGCTGGACAAATTGACAAACATCTCACGGGAAGTGATAACACGGGAATTTATAAATTCCCTGTCATAGGCCGGGATTGAACCTACACCTTGTGTATGCTGGCGATTGAGAGACAAGAGTTTCAAGCAATCCGTCACGACCCATTGTCTTAACGTTGAACGATACCAGTTGCTTTGGTATACATATGTGGCATCTTCAGTCCCTGTTAGAACAAGAAATGCCAGAAAAATCCGTGGACATCATACAGGATATAGAATCATGCTGGAACTTTTGACAAGACATATTTTTGAGACACTCGTTACATGGGACAAGGTCAGGCCTTGTGTTGAAACCTGGACAATAGCTGAACAAGTGGTGAAAGTTCGATCCTCGAGAACTTCGCAACACGATATTGATAAGACCTTCTTGATGACGATAGCAGAGTTGGGCTGATACCCTTACCCCAACTCTTTACGTGGGCCATGTGTCTATTGGTGGTAAAGGTGTTACGTTATGGTTTTGATAGATCAGTCAGCAAAGTACACGGATCACTAATGTTGCTCATATATTATACACCCCGACGGGTAATTGTTGTACACCCTGACGGCCTCGCTTTCATTCTGGCTTAATTGACCGCGGAGTCAGTGAATCGTCAAACCTGTGTACATGTGTGTCATCTGCTTCGTGATTGATTATTTTATAAATTTGTTTGATTGGTGTCTTATGCCGTATTCAAGAATATTTCACTTCCATGATGTTGGCCAGCATTATGGGCGGAAACCTAACAGAACCCGGGAGAAATCCACGACCATCTGTAGGTCAAGCGCTGTAAGCTTGTGTTGAACATCCCATTTGACTTTATGCTCGTGTTATGAAGTAATCGTGTACTATACGTAAACAGATGGCCCTAGTATGTGTTGCCAGGTGCATGCAAATAGTTACTGGTCATAGGCCTAATATTGATAATAGTGTACAAAAGAACAGGTGAGTCCACTATACATTGCCTGGTTTTCGCGAATGATGCCCGGATTGAGTTCCAGTGCTTTTGTTTCCTGTTGATTGTCGCAGAGGAAGAACTTTAAGTTTCCACCAGTCACAGACAAGCAAACATCTCCCCTTCTCCGATATGTGAAATATATGTAGATATACACAATATGTGACTTTATTCCTCGTCACGAATACGAGTTCTGTGTATGAATGGAAAATGTGGCTTGATATAAACACCCCTGGCAAATATTCACTGTATTGCCGGGGATGCTAAATATTGGGCCCGGCCACTGCTTTCGTTATATCCGCGCTTGTATAATTACTGAATCTTTGCAGATTATTTGGCGGCATAAATCCTAGAAGGAATTTTTATGAGGCTATTCCGTTATCGCTTGGCCTCGTATGTGCAGACTGTTGAGGGTAAGCCAGAGAGGGGACGATCAATGTGTATGCCGTGCGATCTTCAGGAGACTGGAAATGATGTCTGATTCGAGAATTTCTGGCCAGGAAGCTGGTTACGATGCCTGCTGATAAAAAGTTCGTAGGCAATGGTTCATTTGATGTGGCAAAGGGAGTTTACTTCCTATAAAACCGTCGAAACGGCCACATCGACCTTGTCCCTGCAGAGTTCAACCTGGATCTGAACCAGCAAATATTAAAGCTATGTGGTAATCTTTGAAATTATGTGAATTGTTCTAAGTACGAAAAGTTTGCTTGTATAAAGCTTTTTTTGCACGCGTATGTTACTTTGCTTTATCAGAAAATGGAAGAATTTGTACTGAATAATATACCCACGTGTATTTGTATGTCCACATACAGATATTTCAAACACAGGGCCTAAAATAAATGCCCTGAATAAAGACTAGGATTTACTGGATTGCTTCGTTTCGAAGAATACAAAAGGTTAAACTATGTGACCAACCAGTAAGAAATGTTTTCCCGAAAGGCTTTTGGATGAAGTCTAACTCTGTCATCATCTGTTTATGACACGATCAGTCCGGTCATTGACGAATGATTTAGTCTGGTCGACACTGTGATCCTTTGTTATGTTTCTTCTAACTTAGTTACTCCGTGTGCGTTGAGCTTTTAGACTTGTCAAACAGTGACATCTTCAGCATAATGACCATTCTATTGGCAACGACGTAGCCAAATTTGCTGGATGTGAGATGGGTTGACTTGAGGAATAATGAGGCAGTTGGATGCGACGAATACAAAGTCTTCAGGCGTAACATATGTGTGATCAATACCGACGGCGCCGTACTGTACAGATTAATGTCAAGTTATACCACACAGCGATGCCTTCACGTCTTCTCTTGCGTTGCGCAGTATCCAGATTTGTATTCGCTGTGAATACCTGGGGAGTTAAACATGCCAGAAAGGTGCGCCATTAGAATAAGCCTTGTCAAAACTTTTGACTTCTCTCTACCCACAAACCGTTGAACGAGCGGTACAAAGGAATTACTTCCTTGATTAATTCGGCTCTAATTGCGACTACCGCGCGGTAGTGTTGCGCAACTAGTGCTGGCGGCTTAAACTCAACAACGGCGTTACGTCAGACTAGTAGTCCATGGCTTTATATGTATGGCTAGTGTTTCATACTGCATATACTGTTAAAACGATACAGTTGAAATTAACAGAATACAATTTATATATATATATATATATATAAGACTTGTGAACTGAAGAAGATCAAAGCATTAACGGTTCCATTATCTAAAGTACGTGAAAGTCAATACAAACCAAGTGTACATGTTGTGCAGATTTTTCTGTTATACTATAATTTCAGGGTGTTATCGGGCATAATTCTCTTCCATTGTTTTTCCATATTTCTGTTCACCTCGGTTCACATGCAAACTTACAAAAAGGTTGTTTACAGAGTGCAGGGTTTCGTTATTTAGGTTTCTTTCCTGTGTTGTACATATCTGATTTGTCCCTCTGTAATTGGTTCTGGGAAAAAGAGACAAACTGTTAATGCAATGCAAAAAACGGAGATATTCTAAGGTAAACACAGAACCCCTCGTAACACCGTTAAGACATGAAACATTGATAGCATCGGTGGATCCGTGAACCGCCAGAAGCTAGATTTATTAACGAAACAGTTTTACGAGGCAGTTTCACATTTTTGTTAGGCTTCATTTTCTGACACTGAATTCCATGCGTGAATAATCCTTTAACTAATGACAGCTAGAAAGAGAAATTGCATGAGAATGTTGAAGCATGCAATTGTTAGTGCAGGTGGCATAAAACCATATTTTTTCCCCAAATCGCATTGATCACACTACAGTTTCCAATGTCAGCAGGAAGCTCGAAAATCTGCATGATAAATCTTGCTCGAAGCCCTTGAAATATATTTTCATTTATTTCATTAAAAAATAAAACAAAATAGATCATAATTTAAATAGTTTTTCAGTTTTGATATATGTGTCTTAATACTGATAGTGCGCTTTGTTGTAGTTTAAGAGAGCAATGCCTTGGGGCTCTGTCAATTCATTATCTGACTCCAGGCGTAAGGCACTGTGTTGTGGAGAAGAAAAATGTAACCGGCCGTGAAAGTAGAAATCGTATCCATCATGTTGGCTTTTTTTCATTGTTCTGGCGTTCAAGATGAGATTTGTGAAGAAGTTTCCAGACGATAGTATACAAGGCACATGACACGAAGTTTGCTGGATGAACATAAGAGAGCCGCCTGTTATTGACTTGCCTCAGACGCTGATTAATGGCAATATATTTTCAGACGGACACTGAAAGACGCCAAATCCAACCTCAGCCAAAAGTTGCCCTGTCCTATTTTATGTATGCGACGATCAAAACGCATCGTTTTCTGATTGGCTCTGGTAATCTCGCTAACAATTGGTTCGTTCAGCGGTTATTAGGTCTACCGAATCATATGTTTTCGGCCTTTGGTCACGTGACAACGCATTTATCATGGTTTACTTCATCTTGTACATCATGTTACTGTATCCAGCTGCGCAGTCGAACTTTTTATGATAGGGCTAATCTATGAGTATCTATAACCTTTTGTCTTTAGAGCTATAAAGCCTGTGTGTACAATTGTACAATCTAACGCGAATGCAGTGCGACAATATCTACTTGTCCCGGAATTTCGGAGTTTTAATTTAAGTGAAATCGACGTGCGGCTGGAGATTTTAAAAGAGTTAAGATAGTTTTGAGCATCAAAGCAGTGGTTAATCCTTTAAAAAATATTCCATGTCCGGTGATGACGATTAAAGGATGTTGCAAATCGCACAAACCCTGCGTTGTGCGAGACTGCTCTTTGACGCCTTCCGTGCTGTACAGCATACCACTTGTTTACGAGGAACTATATGGTTGCTGGGGAAGCTCGCTTGCTGCGGGTAAAATTGCGGGTTATTCTTCCCGGGGACTTGGATTTCCCTAGGTAACCTATTGCACAGCTGCTTCCATTGGTGTATTGCTGTATTGGATGGATCAAGACACAGGCTTGGCTCTTCTTGGACCCTGGCCGCATTTGGACAGCGTCATTAGCCGGAGAGGTTTCGCCTATAACTGACCCTTGTTCATTTTACAGCAGATCGCTAGGGTATTAGATTGCCTGGCCAGAATGTCACAACTGACTGGCGCATACAGTTCCCGCCAGCCGCCCAGAAACGGATAGATTTACCAATGACTGCTCAGCGTTAAGACAAACACTTTATTTTGGTGGTGCTTATGCTCCTCGCTGAACGGGCATTGTGGGAATTGACTACAGCCCGTAGAAGAGTGTGGGTTTTGTTGCTTGGATTAGTGGTTGTTGCTCCTGTACAACAGTTTTAACAATAGTGCTTAAGGACTGGAGTTTCTATTGGATTCATATCAACCTGTGCATACAATAATACCAATCATGAGTGTAAACTCCTCACGGCGTTCCTCCATGCGGTCAAAAAGGACTATGAGCAAGAAAATGGTGGATACGTCCAACGTAAGTCACAAAAGAGTGGCGAGTGGCAAAAGAGCCAAGACTTGCAAGTAAAAACATGATGCTCATGTTGATAGCATTTTATGTTAATTAATTGTCTAAGTTTGCTAAGATAGCATTTTGGAACGATAGACTTAAAGAAATTGTATTGGCGTTAATATTGATGACTAAATTTATTTATCATGGATCTTTGCATCGATCTGTACTGACTATTTTTAATTAACTCTGTGTCAGTTGATATTTACCTCTTTTTCGGCCAGTTCCTGGGATTGGATTCATCAGAATGTAATTTGAAGTTGTCTCTTTTCTTTTTCAGCTGTCCGTGTTAGAGGAAGAATTTATTTATGCGGCTGAATTTGGGGATATACCTACCGCCCAGAGGATTCTAGAGGAAAACAGCAATTTCAGCGTTGATTACAGTGATATATTGGGACGTACACCGCTGAGACTAGCGGTAGGCAATGAACATTTAGAGGTAAGTAATGCAATGATTATTCACGACGCAAATATACACAGTGGAGACCAGACAGGGCAATGGAATCCCCTTGGAATAAGAAATGACAATGGTATTAACGCACAACTTTAGGCTTGAGTTTGTGACTATAGAGATAGATGAAAAAAAGAATCAAAAAGCGAAAATCATATAATCACCCTCAGTAGCGAACATTTTCAGAACCAAAACAAAGAAGCCAGTTAAATGGCATTTGTATGTTAGCGGTACACCAGCCCTAATAAACACTATAAAACTTTTCGCGCAGGAGATCTGTTAAGTTATCTGTTTTAAGTGAGTTTTGTAAACTGTTTACAAATCGAATTCTTTTGATTTCACCTGGGTTCTGTTAAGCATGCAACATACATTCCTTTTAACTTTGAAACGTTAACTATGCATGGTCTGCAGTCACTCGACAAGACATGTGGCGTGTGTTCGGTATGGTATATAGCCTCCATCGTCCCCTTTATCAGTGCTAATCCGCCCGATTAACGATGGCTTTATTGTCGATTTTCACGACGACTGCCGTCACAGATAAGCAATAGCCTGTTTTTATGGTGCATGGATTCGTCTGGTATAGTACTTCCGATAGAATGGATTATGCTTGGGATATTCAACAGCGGTTTTCCTCTACAGTTAAAGTCCGCATGCCGATTTCTTCTTAATTATGTCTACTCTCCTGTGGTTTGGCCGGCCCGGGTTTATCACATGTTATGCGGGCCATACGTAAAAACCTGAACTTGGATCGGATGTATCTGCTTGCAAAGGTTAATAGGCTACAAAACTCTTAGAAGTGGAGCCGTACGAACAGCTGTAACAGACGGTTAAATTACTTTTCACCATGTTAAATGAATATTCCTAGATCTATTTTAACAAAAGACCATAACTGGCTGAGTTCTTCTTTTTTAAATTGTTGTTCAACCAGTATGAATGCTTGTTTACAAATAGTGACCAAGTCTAAGATAGCATTTGTTTCTAGTCGCAGAGACATATTAGTGACATGATCTAAAATTCTCCTCGGTAATGAACTACGGTGATAAGGTTTAGTGATGAGCCCATCGCTCGTACTCAGCTAAGGAAATTGGTCGACTTGTTTATGATGAAGCGCCTCGCACCATCAATCCTACCAACCGGCGGAATTTTCAGACAGATTTCCCAGCCCATTAATTCAATATTTGCCTTAGAGCTAGTCACTTAGTCGATAAGTCATCTGCTTAATCTATAATCATCGACCCTCTTCGGTCAGTTTCCCTTAAACCACAGATTAAAGCGTCTAGGCTAACGCCCGTATAACCATGACGTCACACAACTCTGCTCTAGTTTTGACGTTGTAGCGCCATCTTTAGCAACTTTTCCATTTTCGTACCGGACAGCGTTCTGTCACACCAAGTTGCCTTCGTGATATTTAAGACATAATTGTTCTCTTATTAAAGTCTATAACCCAGGAGCCTATGATATCGCAATGCTACGGACCCGATTATTAAATCTTACAATCCACTTGTCTTTTGATGCTGACGAAAGGTTTCCGAGGCAGTTATCCACCGACCTGCTGTAGGCATTAATCGGGTTGCTCAGAATGAAGGCATGCAGGGAGAAAGACTGTGAAAAATAGCAATAGGGTCAACTGGCAAGCTTTAGAGTTATCTGGGTGAACTTGGAACGCCTGGAGAAAAGATATTACCCATCGGTCAAACGTCGGTATACAACGCTCAAACCACCCAAGAACTTACACACCCTAGGCATGCATATACCAATCACACAACGCAGTGCTTGCGTGATTCTAAGGGTCGGATTCACGTTTAAAACGCTCCGGAAACAAACAATGATAAACGTCTGAGCTGTGCAACAAGTGTCAAGACCGGTCGTGTTGTACACGTCGGTTTACCAGTCGGGGTAATCATTGTTTTCAGCCCCTCACCCCAGGCTGCTAACTGACAAGCTGTAATTAGGTATAGTGTGATTGCAGATAAGTTAAAAAAAGCTCTTTTCGGCGAAGCGCATTTGTGATGCTGTCTGTATTTCTCGGGCTCTATATAGGTGTGAAGAAACGCTCTCGGCTCGGATAAAGTGTCCCCATTAGTGCTGGAAATAGCGTTATAAGTTATTCGCCTCACGTCCACAAACCGACAAAACTGAAAAAGTGCTGCGGAACGCTTCAAATGAGAACGTGTTTTGGAAGATGAACGTCCATATAAAAAGACTTCGAGCCCATAATGGTGATTTGAATTGGCCAACATTTCAGGTGCCCGTCTCCGGGTAGTTTAATAATTGTGACGATCTTTTTTATACGATGTCGCAAAATTCAACGAGACACTACTTTATTGAGTACATGGAGATATTTAGCTGTTTAAGTGCGTAAAACACGAAGCAGTCGTCAAGCTGTGCAAATTTCATGAAAGTTGGAGAGCAGCTAACATTTGACAAAAGCGTTCCAAAAAGTCCCTCTTTGGGTTTTCTTCCCTACTCCTGCACATGTAATACATCATCGATATGAAAACTTGAACATCCAAGGCTTGCCTTTGACATCGCCGTTTCGTTGCTTGCTGAATGTTTAATGTTGAACAGCATGGTGCAAAACTGTATTCGGTTACTCACAAATTTCCTCGTTTCTCGTGCATCCTCATTTCCCTAGACACCAGAAATACTGCGATAAGCTGAAAGATTTTCTTTTTCAGTTCAAAAACGCCTTTCGTGCGATTTCAAATTTTATTGTTCTGAGTTTGTTTTGCGTGATATTTAAGCAACAGCCTGGTGACAAAGCCCCATCCACTGCTACCAAACAGAGACGATCCCGTCGAGAAAGGGTGAGGAAGTGATAAATGTTGTGTTAATACTTTGCACGACGAAGGCAGTTCTGACTTTTCCTCATGCAAGCCTTTTTCACCTTTATCACTGCAAGATATACATTCTCTGGAGAATGACAAACCGATTGTAACTGTGCTATTAAGCCAGATTTTCATTTAATGACTGTTCTGTAGTCCTTTTGTTCACTTTGATCACAGTCTTATCCTCTCCTGAAATTAAGCCAGATCTCTTATCTCTGAGCTAATCTCCGCGTTCCATGTGTCCAAACTCCGACAATCTGCTGCCTGCAATCAAATCCCTGGTTTATCGGACTAGCTAATCAGGCTTCGATCTTTCCCCTACCGATGCCGTGACTGATCATGGTTACTTTTGTGATAATTGTCCTGCACATGTGGTCTGCCCCTTCGTGCTCTCTTCCTACAAAGACTGTTTCTGCAGTCCTACCCTTTGCATCGCCAGTTGGCCAGCATCTGCTTATGACGTTTCAGTTCATCTTTACATGATTATACTCTCAACTACCTTACAATACCAATAGTTACTGCTTGCCTAAGCGAAACCGCCTTAGTCTTGTATGGAATGGGAGTGCCGTCCCCTTTTTCTCTCATCCATGAAACTGAACGTTTTGAGATATAACTGGTATACAAGGTAGTACAATACTGAAATAAATAACTAAATTAATATTTCGGCTAATGTTTGAGCTGTTATCAAAAAATGTGGTTGGAGGAAGCCGGAGGGCCTTTGTATAGATCACCGCTCATCTTCAGGAAGGCCTACCTGACAACTCTCAAGACTTAAAGCCGAATCGGTATGGGCGGATATTACTAGCTAGAACGGCATGTATAGCAGCTAAACGCATGGGGATCTCTTGATAATCAGTATACCTTACACATTTTACAGAATATTATTTCTGAATTTCGGTAGTTACCAAATTTGAGTTTTACCGGTGTAGTTGTGTAGCGATTATTATAAATATTTTGTACTTACACTTTGCAAATAAGTTTTATATATTTGCTTGCAATTAATCACACAACACCAAACTGATATTTTTAAAGATGAACCATCGAAAGTCAGGTATCATTGCAAGTTGTTTCCCATTTTTCGTTATAACCGTCTACTACAGAGTACCAACCAAGCTATAGCGTGCGCCGCTAGCATGTGGCTACATGTGACTTTCTTGTAGTGCGCGTCCTCAACGGTCGGGGACAGGTATATGTACAGTTCCAGAATGTTCCAGTTGGTCGACTCACAATAGCCACCGATCAAAACTTGGACACTGTAAGCCTGTTTTCATGTGTGAGTGTGGAGTGCATGGTACATTTGACTGAGAACATCAAATCGTGTTTGTTCTGTACTCGTACAGGACTTGTGTGAGGAACCATAATCATAATTCTGATAAATTTTTATTTTGTCGGCACTAATCCCCTTTACCAACTTTACATTATCGTAGGTTTAATGTGCCATTGTCGCCACTGATATCGCCAATGTTTCCATTAGCTTCCTTGGATTGCATTCCCTGCAATTGGTTTAATCACATCCAACCCCATCCCCGCACACCTCTGAGCAGAAACACCCACCCATCTCACAACCACTGCACTCTTTATCCGTCTGTCAACTGCGATTCATTTTTATTTTTTGTTTATTTATTGTTGAATGTTTCTTGTTACTCTCTAGGTGGTGGAGTTGCTGTTGGACAGATGTAACATTTCCAGTATTCATGAGGCACTTTTGCAAGCCATCAGCGCTGGACATGAGCAGATTGCCGAGACAATCCTCAAACATCCCAAGTACCGTGATGCTAAAAAAGAGAACAAAAGGATCGGAGAGACAGATTATTTTTTTAACACAACCAGTGAGGACTCGCCATTTTCCTCCGATATCACGCCTTTGATTCTAGCGGCAGAGAGAAATCAGTTTGAGATCGTACAGTTACTCCTTTTACGTGGGGAGACCATACAGAAACCGCATCATTATTATTGTGCCTGTCAAGAATGCAGTAATAAACTGCAGTTTGACCAGCTTCGGTTAGCGAAGACAAGACTGAATGCGTACAAAGGTTTAGCCAGTGGCGCCTATATATCTCTGTCCAGTAAAGATCCAGTTTTGACAGCTTTTGATTTAGCACGAGAACTCCGGAGAGTGGCGCGGGTGGAAAAGTATTTCAAGGTAAGAAACTTTGACATTGAAGGTGTAAAAAATGGAATCAGTAGGTTTCCTTATATCAAAAACTCATAGTATTTGTGGTGTTTTTAATAAGTTTTTCGGCAATAATTGTCCCGGTAAAAACACCAGTGATATCAGTGAAATACCTTAGGTTGATTGCTTCGAAAAAGTTGAGGGACAAGAAACAGTGGCCGGAAAAATAAGCCATTTGTACTCTCATCTGGCTTCATTTGTGATTGACAAGTTCTGTTTTATAAAGCGAATTTATGATTTATATAGCCAATTATGAGCATATTCCGACTGTTTTTAGACACAAATTATGTGGGCCTACGTCAGCTTATTATGATGTGTTGTTGCTACTATATTAGATCTATCGACTATCAGTGTGAACATATGAGCATATTTGCCTACATGTATATGAGAGTGTGTTAACGTAGGAGTTTTTAAGTCTGTGCAATACGTTACTAGCTGGGCTGAGCTATACTTCAGTACTACCATGAAGCTTTTCAATTCTTACGCATGGTCCGATTTGGAACTTAATTGAGGCAGTAACAAGTTTCAGGAAGATGGATTACTTGTTGATATGGTGTCGGAGTAATGGCGTGGTGACTGAAGACAGGATTTCTGGTTGTACCAGCACATCATTTTCTCTTAGTGTTGATGTATATTTGTCAAAATCAAATCAAAGAATATACACGCTGACACACACACACACACACACACACACACACACACACACACACACACACACACACACACACACACACACACCAACACACACACACACACACACACACACACACACACACACACACACACACACACATACACACACAAATAATAAAAAAATCAAAATAAAAACGCTGCTGTGTTTTCAGCCAAATTACTCAATAAGAAAGTCACAATGTCAGGAATCATGAAATAAGCAGCAGGAACTCATTCAACGATAAAATGAAGTCACAAGAAGTTCAACGATAAAAGGAAGTCAGAAATGAAATAAGCAGCAGAAGCTCATTCAACGATAACATGAAGTCACAAGTGATCTTACATCTTAGTGTCTACCACCATGTGTCACATGGAGAGTGTACTATGCCGTAACGCCACCTACAACTTGTATTTTCTTCTCAACACATAAACAATTCTTGAAGTACAAATATTAACACAAGTGAAGCTATAACAGTTCGTTACCATGGTAGTGTCCATGGGGATGAGTAGTAACCATGGGTAAAACGTTTTCAGTTTTATCCAGAAAGAAACGAATTTCAGATATATCTTAACTGGGTACAAACTAATAAACAATATTACAAAGATATAATGTATGTGGACCATTATTATTCAACCAGTGCCCCATCTCTCTTTAATTCAAAGGGGAAGGCATTCGTGGCCAAGGTGTCAAAAAGTTTAGAACATTTTTCTTTTCATTTCGGGGCATATTTTATGGTTCTTAATTGAATGGATATTTTCCGGCAGCGCTCGGAAATATTCGCAAATGACGTCATCGATTAACACACAGGGAACGCGGGACCAGCTTAGCGCCTAGAGTTGGGGTTGGTTTTGACAGCTAGCACCGTTGACTTCACAGCAGGCTATTGAATTTCCAGACTGAATCCTTAAGAAAAGTGTAGCTTGAAGTCATGCTTAAGCCCCAAGAAGAAAGCTGAGAAACTTTTTGGTATCGTTATATGTGAGGCCATATCATACATTCCGTATTAAAAAATATTAAGCTGTATAGGATGATAATTGGCACGGGGGTGATGACAACAGTCTTTCACACGCAACTCCCATCACTGTTCATCAGAAAAAAGAACAAAATAATTATACAGTCGAAGAAAGCCTGTGTTCTGTTCTCGTGTAGAAGTCTTTTCTATCATTTTTCGGTTTGATAAACTCAGATTTCGTCGATTTACTTAATTGTGGTTTGCTTTTTCTGCAGAACGAATACTTGGCTTTGGCAGACCAGCTAAGTGATTACGTTGTAAAATTACTGGATAAAGTGCGGGGCCACGACGAACTCGAAATTTTATTGGATAAAACTGGGAAGTCAAGCGACACTAATTCTTACGAGCGGTTAGCCCGATTGAAGCTCGCCATTCGCTACAATGAGAAAAAGGTACGTTTGGCTACTTAGACTAATGGTGCATTAATGCATGAGTTTTTGACCTTTATGTCAACAGGCAATGTCAATTCGTTAGTCTGTATCTAAGCTTTACCCATCTTATGCCATTTTGTTTTTAATCTAATTTCCGTTATGAAATTCATGGATGCTATTTTCAATATATAAATTTTTGATTTCAGATGAATTAAACCCGCTAGACCTATTTTTAAATTGCATAAAATGCGTCTAATTGAGTAATGTGGAGAAAGGACAATTAATTTATTTATTTATCTAATTGATATTTTACGCTGTAGAATATTTCACCTATACGACGGCGGCTAGTATTATGATGGGAGAAAACCGGGCAGGGCCAGGGGTAGACCCACGACCATCCGCAGGTTGCTATAACACCCTCCCACGTATACGATCACAACGCATTGTTGGAAATCTCCTGGGTCATTGCGCCACAAAGGACAATTAAGAGGGAAAAACTGAAGAATTGAAAGTAGTCATGTTTTATTCATTTACCCACTAAATGTAATGTAATCAGATGCTTGAATTCTATGAGGGAGTTGATAACGCTGGAATGTCAGTGAGGTGATTCCAGCTTTTTAGGTTAGCTGTATTACATTATAGCCATTTTGTCCGTCCGTATTTATGTCCGGGCTATATCTCCAATTGTTTTCCTTGTGCAGTTTTAATTTTTCGTGGATACAAAGATACACAGATGACGATGTGTCGCGACTCGCATGTGTCCATTTCCCCTGTGGTCTAGGTAACCAGATGGCAATTTTCCCTATATATACTATGTATACTAACGAAATAGATAGGATTTTGTGTCTGGGCTACAATACCAACTGTTTTCCACGTAGAGCTTTTATTTCTGGTGGACGGATGATGATGTGTCACCACTCATATTTGTCCAATTCCGCGGTTGTCATGATAACTAGGTCGCCATTTTCCCTTTATCTAGCTGTATATTTCCCTATCTGTTTGTATTCTACTATAGAGAGGCTTAACTAACCACAAAACACACAGGACTATTTTGACAACTTAATACATTGTGGTATTTATGAGCTTTGGGCGCAAGGTTCTACTGCCACCATCAGATTAAAGTACACAGTTTGGTTCACGTATCAACCACACTTATACAAGGAAAGTTAGCAATATAGTTCAACAGATTGGGCAGGTGGGCAGTGTTATGTACAATATATACAAAACAGGTCTTACATGCTGGAAACAATAACTATGCACGGACAAAGCGATGTGTTCTTACACAGGCCAGGAGACTATCTGACTAACAATTTATTGCTATGTTTAGCCATATGAAGGGATTCTAACTAGGCAAGCTTTAGAGCATTGTAGTAGTCACTGATTTGGAATGTCAGAGAAACTGGATTGTCATTTTGATTGTAACATGTTTGTATGCCAGGGGTTTTACGTCGTACTTAACAATTTTTCAGTCATATGAGTCATTCGTTGTGTGTACATATATTGTGTCCTCTTGAAGTGCTGCCGAAGTGCTGATGAAGTATCAGGCCGGACACCAGACATGTCATCCCACACAGTCACATTATAGTGACAACGGGCCAATTAGTTAAATAAATAAATATAAATAAATATGATGTCGTGTCGGGGCTACAACTCAAACTTCTTTCTTCAAAGAGTTTTAAATTTTGGTGGACACAGATGACGATGTGTTGCCACTCACATTGGTCCATTTCTGCGGTTGCCTTGGTAACCAGATTGCTATTTCCCTGATATCTGCTATATGGTCGTTGGCATGAACTTCCTGTCCAGACTACAACTGATTTCCGTGTTCAATTTCACTTCTTGATGTGTACTTAAATACAGAAATGACTATGTGTCGGACATCGGGCCACAACTCCAATTTCTTTCAACGCAGATTTTTAAATATTTTTGGTGGATCCATTCATAGATACACAGATGGTGATGTGTCGCTACTCATATATTTCCATTTGTACTGTTGCCATGGTAACCAGACTGCTATTTCATTGACATCTACCATAAAGTTATATACAGGCATGTGTCAGGGCTACAGCTTCAGTTGTTTCCGTGTTCCATTTTGATTCTTCGTGGATACTTAGGTACAGAGGTGACGATGTGTCGAGCCTCAAGTTTATCCATTTTCACCGTTGCCATAGTAATCACCTTACCATCATTCCTACATAAAATACACATTATTAGATATGGTTTCATGTCCGGGCTACAACTTCATTTATTTCCCACGCGCAGTGTTAATTTTTGGCGGACACATATATGAAATGTGCGTATGTGTCGCGACTCACATTTGTCTATTTCCGCGGTTGCCACTATAGCAGACTGCCATGTTGACCAGATTACCATTTTCCTAATATCTTCTGATTGGGTGTGAACGTCGTGTCCAGGTTACAGCTCCAATTGTTTTCCATTTGCAGTTTTTATTCTTGGTGGATACCTAGATACAGAGGTGGTTACTATGGTAACCAGATTGACATTTCTCTGACATCTTGCTATATAGATGGACATGAACTTCGCATGAAGGCTACAACACCAAGTGTTTTGCACTTTTGGGCTTTGGTTGATGTATAGGTACAGATGTGGCGATGTGTCCCACCCACATTTGTCTATATTTATACGCCCGCTGCCATTAGGCGCTGCAGATTATGGTATAGTAATTTTGTCTATGTATCCTATCAACCACACCTTTGAAGTACCAAGTATTTTTAACTTCACACTCGTCAAATGGCTGCACTCGTATTCTGTTATACATTTCAAACAAATCTTTTTGTTTGGGCGTATATTGTGTTCACCTGAACTCTTGTTATTCTGTTATTTTATCCTCAGAAGGAATTATTGCCAATCTTACTTTGGTGATATTCACTCATAAATCAGCTGTTTCAACATTAATTTCTAGGTGTTGGCTAAAAAGTGACGTTTTTGGCACCAATTGTCCTCCGTTAACGCCCACAGTTGAAATTCAACATTTGACTACATTCAAATATAAAAAAGGTGTTATTGTCAAGCATGTTCTACACTGTGCTTTATCAGGAAAGTTTACATGACTATGCTGTGAGTGTATGGCATTACAAGGGCATTATCCCAACATGATCAAATTTGCCTAGAAACACCGGAAACAGATAAACAGATAAACTAAATATTGTGTGGAGAAAAATCACACACATAATGCATCCATATGTCGTTAAATGTTTGAAGATGTTATTTTGCTGAAAGGCATACAAACTTATATAGGCTCTAGTCTGGAGAGCCCGAAACCATTTGAACCCGCGTAGAAGTGATGAGCTTAGTGATAACTAATGGTAAACCTATAATGGTGTTATGTATACGATAGCGTTCCTGTCCCTAGTATACGATTGCAGTGCTGTCCCTGGTGTAAAATAGCAGTGGCTTCCCTAGTGTACGATAGCTTTGCGGTCCTTGGTGAACGATAGCAGTGCCGTCCCTGATGAACGATGGCTTTGCCGTCCCTGGTGAACGATAGCAGTGCCGTCCCTGGTAAACGATAGCAGTGCCGTCCTTGACGACTGACCTTATACAGGAAGACGTTTTCACACAGATAGCCAGGAGCTTAAGGGCAGGTCGATCAGGAAATCTTTGGAGATTTCCAGACTTGACGATTTTTTGTCTGAGAGGTGCTGAAATCTATCTCTCAAATGCTTTATCCGGGGAGTGGTAGTTGTTTCTAAGGCATGAAATTTCCATTGGTTTGTATTTATCTAATCATTGGATAGTCTCCAAATATCGTGTTTCTCTCCAGACACATCGTTCTTTGAAAAATCGATCTGGATAGATTTTGGACCCCCTTGACATTTTTGTTTCCTGGAGTTTTTTGTAGGGAATACTTACACCTCTGGCTAAGATCTGCATCGCGTGTGGATTAAACTTTACGGCATGCTAATAAACCGTGTCTGATCTGAAATATCTCTGCAATATAAATACTAATAAACTCTATCTCCTACCTAATATCTCTCTATAATACATTTTCTGATGAACTGTATCTCTTGTCTAATATATCTCTCTATAGTACATATTCTGATGAACTGTATCTCTTGTCTAATATATCTATCTATAGTACATATTCTGATGAACTGTATCTCTTGTCTAATATATCTATCTATAGTACATATTCTGATGAACTGTATCTCTTGTCTAATATATCTCTCTATAGTACATATTCTGATGAACTGTATCTCTTGTCTAATATATCTCTCTATAGTACATATTCTGATGAACTGTATCTCTTGTCTAATATATCTCTCTATAGTACATATTGTTATGAACTGTATCTCTTGTCTAATATATCTCTCTATAGTACATATTCTGATGAACTGTATCTCTTGTCTAATATATCTATCTATAGCACATATTGTTATGAACTGTATCTCTTGTCTAATATATCTCTCTATAGTACATATTCTGATGAACTGTATCTCTTGTCTAATATATCTATCTATAGCACATATTCTGATGAACTGTATCTCTTGTCTAATATATCTCTCTATAGTACATATTCTGATGAACTGTATCTCTTGTCTAATATATCTCTCTATAGTACATATTCTGATGAACTGTATCTCTTGTCTAATATATCTATCTATAGCACATATTCTGATGAACTGTATCTCTTGTCTAATATATCTATCTATAGCACATATTGTTATGAACTGTATCTCTTGTCTAATATCCCTCTACAGTATATATTCTGATGAACTGTACCCCCTGTGTAATATCCCTCTACAGTATATATTCTGATGAACTGTACCTCCTGTCTAATATATCACTCTATAGTACATATTCTGATGAACTGTACCCCCTGTCTAATATCCCTCTACAGTATATATTCTGATGAACTGTATTTTCTCTCTTTGCTGTTCAAATACGTCTTATTTAGGAATCCAAACCACTTAAGCTTTTTAGCTTTTGGAAACGTTTGGCCACGTGACTTGGTGGCCATATTGAATTTTATGCCAAGCCCCCCCCCCCCCAAAAAAAATAAAAAACAGAAAGCTGATGCGATTGAGCTGAATTTTAAACTGCAGTTGCACAAAGTCTAGACACGTTCAGATTGCTAACCAAAACTTTATCCCTTGAAAATTGTACATGCTCGCTAGTAAGTGTAAATGTCACGTGACCCAAAAATTCATTTTTTTTTTGCTAATGATTTCTACACTACAGATGATGTCCAGCAAATAATACTGTCTGATGCAGTTTTGCACGGTGATGTCGAAAATACAATTTTCCTGACATCCTCAAAACCGGAAGTGGGTATGCTATGTCTCCTTACCCAATGATGCTAGAGACGCAATCTTATGGCCTAACATCAATATAAGGCAAGGAGAAAATTCTCTATAACCGGCAATGACGCCAGCAAACCTGAAGTAGTACAAGCCACGAAAAAAAATCACCATGTTTACATTTTTCAAAATTGAAAAACTTCTACAGTTTAAAAGACTGAACAGAATTGCGTGAAACGTACGTATGTGGCAGACCGTGAAATGAACTTTTTCGGGAAAAGTTTGAGTGACCTGAATCATGTGACCTGGCGGCCATTTTGAGTTGAAGTGAAATCATTTGAGAGTCATTTTCTTTTGAACCTCATGTCCGATCTGGAAATTTAACACACATTACAAACATTTACTGGACGCTATTTGGAAGGAGAAAAATGCAGTGTGTATGCAAATTAAGTTTTTAAATTATACAACGGAAGTGATTTTTAAAATTTGAATTTGAAGATTCTAAACATGTTACCTGACTTTCTGGTTGATGCTGACAAAGAATGCACGCTCTCTAATGAAATTGGTTATATGTCAGTGCATGGACACCTTGGTAACCGAAATTGACATCGCATAGGCCGGATATACCCGCTTTGAACTCTGACATCGCTGCTTTGGTTGCCATATTTATCTTTGGTATCCAGTACCTCTCTACAGAACATACTATGATGAACTTTATTGGCTATCCACACAACATATAATCTGATGGTTTTACAATTTACTATATAGCAATTTATAGTTTATAATGAGTGTACGAAATGACTTCCACCTTCCTCCAAACACTTTCTTACACGGGACCCACATGAACTTTGGACATTTCGAAGCATAGAGTTTATATAAACACTGATGAACTGTATCTTCTCTATGACTTATCTTTGTGCACATATACTGTTGAACTAAATTTGTTTGTGTAATTTCTCACCACGACAAATTTACTGATGAGAGATATA